>NW_019416687.1:93143-116723 GCF_000390285.2 Anoplophora glabripennis | reverse complement strand
TTTTTTTATATTCTATTTTTTATTACCACAAGTAAAAATTCCATATTAATAATACAAGAATTACTATTTTTTTAAAGGCAACTTCCTGTATAAAATGTGACTTTTACTAACATTAAACTAAAATCTTTAACAAAGTAATTATCAAAAACATAAACCTTACTTATAGGTTAATATTAACAAGACACGTCATAAATTCCTTGAAAACTAGTTTCTTTCTACGAACACCAAATTCTTCTCATAAAGCTAATATTTTTTATTATCTATTTAGTTTAATTACAGTCCGGAATGACATATTTTCATGATTTATATAATTCAAAGTAGCTTACATTATTTATTTTAAAATTTTTAACACATTACAAAAATGACATGATTGATTTATAATTCAAACTGCCGCTTTTTATCTCCCCTCTCTACATATGGGACATATGGAACACTAGCGCCCTCTTATTTTTGTAAGATTTTTGTTTACATGGAGTTCGGGCTCCTTGTATAGTCTCCATGCCTTTTGGTTTAAAACGGCTTATGTTAAAAAGCACCCCTTCACAGCATACGACATAACAAAAACAATAAAAGATAAATGTTTTCCTTAGTGTGGAAACGATGTAATGAATATTAAAAAACGTCCACAGTGCCAATTTGCTGCTCCAGGCGTAAATTATATGTATATAAACAAATAGTAACTAAAAAATAATTCACGAAACATAACCTTGCTCACTCAAAAATCAAAACAAAACAAATTCATGTTCATAGACAATGACAGTTCATGTTCAAAATGGCGACACTGGTAGTGTCCCTCGAAAATAGGATGCGCAGAAGTCAATGAGCCTTCTCCCTACTCTATATCTCTGGAAATCACAACACAAAACACATCTCTACAATATTTTCTGTGTTCTGTGACACTTGTGACAGTAACTAGACAAAACTTCAAATTACATCCGTTTTAACCTTGGCTACGGTTCTTAATGTATTAATTCAGTTTATATAAATTTTCGTTAAAAAGAAACGTTAAGAAGTAGTGAATAATTATCTTTGTAACGACTAGACTACATTGTATTCCAAATGAATACTTTATTTTAATTGGTGGAACGTCTATAGAAACCACTTCATTTGACACAGAAGTCCAGCTGTTTGTTGTATACGGTTAACAGTAAGAAAAATGTCAGAGAACATAGAAATTAGAACGATTATTGGAAATAGAAATATCAGTACAGTTTCAGACACTCCTGTAACTGATCCTGCTTCTGGGGATAAGGTACCAATATTTTACATTCATTTTTATTCATTCTTCAAATATTTTTTTCTTTACAATATTTTTTTTGGTAATAGAATGACATGTTTTTTTTAGATAAACAGAGTAGAGTATTAGTTTTTGAAATTGATTACAATAGTTTTACGTTAAAAATTGTGAATATATTTAAATTCCAGAAAGCAGTAATCATCATATGGCAACTACTAGTTTCTGAGGTAAAAATAGTTGAATTTAAGTATCCTTACCTTATTTAAAAAATTTAATTAGAAAGACCTACTTATGAAATGATTTTTTATTCATCTCTGGGAAGTAATATAGTTTTGATTCAAATTTGGTACACTTTAGAAAAGTATGAGAAGCAAAAAAATTATCTTCAAACCATGTCATTCCTTGCATTAGTGGTATATGGATGAACATATTTTCCCTGGCTGTGGATCTTTTGAGGAAAAATATTGTGTCAATTCCACACAAAAAAATGCAACATTAATACAGTAGGCGCTTGCTAATCGGATGTTCAATAGTCGGACATTTCCGACGTTTTGAACACTTTTCGTGTGGGAATGGTCAGCTCTATAGTCGGACAGTTTTGATGGGTAACCGCTCGGTAATCGGACAAAAGCAAGTTCATTGCACTCCACCCCTACTACTCCTGTTACTTGACGCCACTACAGATAGGTTATTATTAGGCAGTGTCAGTCAGTCTTAACATAATACATATTATTTTACTTAATTTTAAAAGTATAGTTTTTCAATAAATGTACCCTACTTTATATTAAACTTTATAGCGTAATCAAATTGTGTGTTTTTAAATGCCAGACTGATATTTTGGATTACTTCCAATAGTCGGACACTTCCAGTAATCAGACAACTTAATGGTCTAAAACATGTCTGATTAGCGAGCGCCTACTGTATGCAATTTTAAGTACAATCAGTATACCATGTGTATTATTATAAAATATATGAAAGAATTGAACAGCTCAACTATTCTTGTTAATGGAAAATGAAATCTATAGTTACGATTATGATGGAATATATCTGAGACACTAAATTTAGAAATTTAAGTAAACTAGATTTTAGCAACAATATATAAACTTCTTTGTTCCTTTAAAGAGATGCATCCACTGATATAATATATTTGCGGATCCCAAAATATATTTTGTAACATCTTTTGAAACTAGCACAAGCGGTATCAGATATGCGATCGATTTGGTATCTCAAACTTTTATTTTTTCAGATCAACAAATTGAATCTTCTGTTTTAACTAAAAATCTAGCAATTTTAACATAAATTTACAGCAGGCATTATTTGGACTATTACTTGGGATTATTTCAACAAATAACTAAGAAATGCGATGATATTTTCATAAAGAAAGTCAGACATTCCCTTGTATGCCACTGATACAGGGAATGAAATGATTGAAAATGATTTTGATACATATGTGTATGAAATTTCATTCAGATATCAAATCGGTTCTCAGACATTAATGACAAACCATAAGACTGTAACTTTTAAGTTAAATATTTTTGGACAAAGTTAAATTTAACTGTTTTTATCTAAGGAATTTGTGATTGTTCTATGATTGTTTTAAGGAGCATATATCCGGTGTCATGTAATATTTCCAAAAAAAAAATATGTACCTATTGACCATTTTTTTTTTTGGAAAAATTAACGGGTGTGAAGTTATCCACATCCACATTTTCTAGTAGGACTAGAATCGATAAAGTCGTCGCCCCAAAAATTTTGTAAAAAAAATCATTGCTTCTTTATAATGTGTCTTCGAATGTTTTTATTTTAGCATAGATCGATAGCAAATGAGTAATTATAAAGAGTAACGATTACAGATTCATTCGTCATCCCGTACGGGGGATGAAATAAGAATTTCATAAAAAACTTTTTTGTTTTGTTATTACGTGCCTTCGAGTTTTCAATTCACCATAGATCGACAGGAAATTATAAATTACATTAATTAACAGTGTCACATTGATTTGTCAGCCCATACAGGGGGATGAAATGGGGTGAATTTCATAAAAAAAATTAATTGTTTCGTTATAACGTGTCTTCGAGTTTTCATTTCACCATAGATCGACAGGAAATAAAATATTACACTAATTAACAGTATCACATTCATTTGTCAGCCCGTGCGGGGGGATGAAATGGGGTGAATTTCATAAAACAAATTAATTGCTTTGTTATAACGTGTCTTCGAGTTTTCATTTCACCACAGATCGACAGGAAATAAAAAATTACACTATCTAACAGTCTCACATTCATTTGTTAGCCCGTACGGGGGGATGAAATGGGGCGAATTTCATAAAAAAATTCATTGCTTCTTTATAACGTGTCTTCGAGTTTTCATTTCACCATAGATCGACAGGAAATAAAAAATTACACTAATTAACAGTGTCACATTCATTTGTCAGCCCGTGCGGGGGGATGAAATGGGGTGAATTTCATAAAAAAAATTAATTTCTTCGTTATAACGTGTCTTCGAGTTTTCATTTCACCATAGATCGACAGGAAATAAAAAATTACACTAATTAACAGTGTCACATTCATTTGTCAGCCCGTGCGGGGGGATGAAATGGGGTGAATTTCATAAAAAAAATTAATTTCTTCGTTATAACGTGTCTTCGAGTTTTCATTTCACCATAGATCGACAGGAAATAAAAAATTACACTAATTAACAGTGTCACATTCATTTGTCAGCCCGTGCGGGGGGATGAAATGGGGTGAATTTCATAAAAAAAATTAATTTCTTCGTTATAACGTGTCTTCGAGTTTTCATTTCACCATAGATCGACAGGAAATAAAAAATTACACTAATTAACAGTGTCACATTCATTTGTCAGCCCGTGCGGGGGGATGAAATGGGGTGAATTTCATAAAAAAAATTAATTTCTTCGTTATAACGTGTCTTCGAGTTTTCATTTCACCATAGATCGACAGGAAATAAAAAATTACACTAATTAACAGTGTCACATTCATTTGTCAGCCCGTGCGGGGGGATGAAATGGGGTGAATTTCATAAAAAAAATTAATTTCTTCGTTATAACGTGTCTTCGAGTTTTCATTTCACCATAGATCGACAGGAAATAAAAAATTACACTAATTAACAGTGTCACATTCATTTGTCAGCCCGTGCGGGGGGATGAAATGGGGTGAATTTCATAAAAAAAATTAATTTCTTCGTTATAACGTGTCTTCGAGTTTTCATTTCACCATAGATCGACAGGAAATAAAAAATTACACTAATTAACAGTGTCACATTCATTTGTCAGCCCGTGCGGGGGGATGAAATGGGGTGAATTTCATAAAAAAAATTAATTTCTTCGTTATAACGTGTCTTCGAGTTTTCATTTCACCATAGATCGACAGGAAATAAAAAATTACACTAATTAACAGTGTCACATTCATTTGTCAGCCCGTGCGGGGGGATGAAATGGGGTGAATTTCATAAAAAAAATTAATTTCTTCGTTATAACGTGTCTTCGAGTTTTCATTTCACCATAGATCGACAGGAAATAAAAAATTACACTAATTAACAGTGTCACATTCATTTGTCAGCCCGTGCGGGGGGATGAAATGGGGTGAATTTCATAAAAAAAATTAATTTCTTCGTTATAACGTGTCTTCGAGTTTTCATTTCACCATAGATCGACAGGAAATAAAAAATTACACTAATTAACAGTGTCACATTCATTTGTCAGCCCGTGCGGGGGGATGAAATGGGGTGAATTTCATAAAAAAAATTAATTTCTTCGTTATAACGTGTCTTCGAGTTTTCATTTCACCATAGATCGACAGGAAATAAAAAATTACACTAATTAACAGTGTCACATTCATTTGTCAGCCCGTGCGGGGGGATGAAATGGGGTGAATTTCATAAAAAAAATTAATTTCTTCGTTATAACGTGTCTTCGAGTTTTCATTTCACCATAGATCGACAGGAAATAAAAAATTACACTAATTAACAGTGTCACATTCATTTGTCAGCCCGTGCGGGGGGATGAAATGGGGTGAATTTCATAAAACAAATTAATTACTTCGTTATAACGTGTCTTCGAGTGTTCATTTCACCATAGATCGACAGGAAATAAAAAATTACACTAACAGTCTCACATTCATTTGTCAGCCCCTACGGGGGGATGAAATGGGGTGACTTTCATTAAAAAAATTAATTGCTTCGTTATAACGTGTCTTCGAGATTTCATTTCACCATAGATCGACAGGAAATAAAAAATTACACTAATTAACAGTGTCACATTAATTTGTCAGCCCATGCGGGGGGATGAAATGGGATGAATTTCATAAAAAAGGATCAATTGCTTCGTTGTAACGTGCCTTCGAGATTTTATTTTTCCATTGACCGACATAAAATAAGTAATTACTTCAATAAACAGTCTCACATTTATTTGTTAGCCCATATGGGGTGGGGGGATGAAATGCGATGGATTTCATAAAAAGAATCATTTGTCGGTTTCAATGGGAATACGAGTCTTTATTTTGCACCGATCGACAGTAAATATTCAATATTCATGTCCCTGCGAAAAGAAGATCTGTTTTTCAAGTAATGTTTTTGTATAAAGTTCTACATAACATTTTGGACTGTCCAGGTGTTTTAATTAATATTGATATCAAAGTACCGCGACTATCAGCTAGAAGTAATAATGTTTTTAGTTTACCCGCAGCAAGTAGTAACATCGTACGAGTAGTAGCATCACCATTGTATCAAATTGTTTCCAAGTACAGTAAGATAGAAAATAAATAATAAAAATAATTTTGTTGTTTGCCTAATGATATAAAAAATGCTTTACTTATGTAGTCATATCTGTCTTTTATAGTTTGTTACCTTTTTATTTTGTTCTTTATATCTGTGTCATTTGAAAGTTTGTACTATTTTTTTTCTCTATTTTTTCATAGTTAATTTTTCTCTCTTTTAACTTTTTTATATTTTATGACTAGACTTAACATATCCTGTTATTGGGCATCGCCTGTTGGATGTGTATTTTAAATAAATAAATAAATAAATAAATAAATAAATAAATGAGCAATTATATAGAAAAATCACACCTTAAATTGTCAAGAACGGTGTGAAACCTATGATAAAGTGAATTTGTAAAAAACTCGTTACTGCATTATTTTAACCTGGACTATAGTTTTGTGATATGTAATATGGAGAAATTAATTACTTACATTTAGGACAGATGTCATTTAAATTTGTGAGGCCGTACAATATGATGAAATAGGATATTTTATAAACAAAAATTGTTGGCTTCAGTTTGAGATTCTGGTTACATATTATATTTTGCTAGTTGTTCGCCTGTTTTTTATACCTTTGATTTAAATTGCATACATAATTTCTTTATTTTATATTGTTTATTAAATTTTGTTTAATTTTTTTTTTGTAGTATTTAAAACAATTTGCAAATATTATTTTGTAGAATAGTACACTTGACATGAAATCTTCTACATATAGAGCACGTTTGGGATAAGCTGTCTCCGATATTGTCACATACTAAGCATATGTTGCTGACACAATCGGACGACTGTAATAGTAAAGTTTTAATTTCTTTCCTATATGAAATTCACCCCATTTCATCCCCCCGTATGGGCTGACAAATGAATGTGAGGCTGTTAGATAGTGTAATTTTTTATTTCCTGTCGATCTATGGTGAAATGAAAACTCGAAGACACGTTATAACGAAGCAATTAATTTTTTTTATGAAATTTACCCCATTTCATCCCCCCGTACGAGCTGACAAATGAATGTGACACTGTTAATTAGTGTAATTTTTTATTTTTTGTCGATCTATGGTGAAATGAAATCTCGAAGACACGTTATAACGAAGCAATTAATTTTATTTATGAAATTCACCCCATTTCATTCCCCTGTACGGGCTGACAAATGAATGTGAGACTGTTAGACAGTGTAATTTTTTATTTCCTGTCGATCTATGGTGAAATGAAAACTCAAAGACACGTTATAACAAGGTAATTAATTTTTTTTATGAAATTCACCCCATTTTATCCCTCCGTACGGGCTGACAAATGAATGTGAGACTGTTAGATAGTGTAATTTTTTATTTCCTGTCGATCTATGGTGAAATGAAAACTCGAAGACACGCTATAATGAAGTAATTAATTTTTTTTTTATGAAATTCACTCCATTTCATCCCCCCGCATGGGCTGACAAATGAATGTGAGACTGTTAGATAGTGTAATTTTTTATTTCCTGTCGATCTATGGTGAAATGAACACTCGAAGACACGTTATAACGAAGTAATTAATTTGTTTTATGAAATTCACCCCATTTCATCCCCCCGCACGGGCTGACAAATGAATGTGACACTGTTAATTAGTATAATTTTTTATTTCCTGTCAATCTATGGTGAAATGAAAACTCAAAGATACGTTATAACGAAGCAATTAATTTGTTTTTTGGAATTCACCCCATTTCATCCCCCCGTACAGGCTTACAAATGAATGTGACACTGTTAGTTAGTGTAATTTTTTATTTCCTGTCGATTTATGGTGAAATGAAAACTCGAAGACACGTTATAACGAAGCAATTAATTTTTTTATGAAATTCACCCCATTTCATCCCCCCGTACGGGCTGACAAATGAATGTGAGACTGTTAGATAGTGTAATTTTTTATTTCCTGTCGATCTATGGTGAAATGAAAACTCAAAGATACGCTGTAACGAAGCAATTAATTTTTTTTATGAAATTCACCCCATTTCATCCCCCTGTATGGGCTGACAAATGAATGTGACACTGTTAATTAATGTAATTTATAATTTCCTGTCGATCTATGGTGAATTGAAAACTCGAAGGCACGTAATAACAAAACAAGAAAGTTTTTAATGAAATTCTCTTTTCATCCCCCGTACGGGATGATGAATGAATCTGTAATCGTTACTCTTTATAATTACTCATTTGCTATCGATCTATGCTAAAATAAAAACATTATAAAGGAGCAATGATTTTTTTTACAAAATTTGTGAGGCGACGACTTTATTGATTCTAGTCCTACTAGAAAATGTGGATGTGGATAACTTCACACCCGTGAAAAATTAATACAATTGCATGTGAATTCAATATTTGTTCCTTGGACTTTATTCCTATACTTTTGTAAACATTATCTAGTTGTCGAGGGGTCATTCACTACTCAGAAAACTAGATCTATTTCCTCGTAGGGAATATTTTACTATTCTCAGTTTATTTTTTCATCCTTCTTATTTCATATATCCTTTTATTCTTCTGCATTCTCTTGCATTCTTTAATATAATTCTAAATATAACTTGCTGCTCTTTGCATATTCTTTTTAAAATGTACAGAGTTGCCTATTTTGGGTGGAATTGCAGAATTCAGAACTAAATAGTAATAGATGGAGAAAAAAAGTAGTTTAGGATATCAAATTTAATTGATTTCAACGGGTTCTTTGTATTTATGTTATAAGAGATATAAAAATAGATGTGTAAATGTTTTTTTATATGATTTTGGGTAAGCCTACGATTGCTGGTTTCCATTTGACAATCAGGAATTTGGAGAGTGGTAGTTGCCATTATTAATATTTGATTTTTTTCAATAGTAGTAGTAGTTTTCAAGGATATGTAGTGGAATTGGCAGTTTTTATGGTTTCCCTTGAATAGTAATGGGTGGAAGCAACAGTTGACTTGGTGTCACAAATATAAGTTTCAGTACTCATTCCCATCAAGGGAGAGATTGAAATAATAGTAAAGTTTTGAATTGAAACAGATTAAGTGATGATGGGAGTATCTCACTTGTGAAAATTGGCAATCTAATAATAAATATAGTATTGTTATTTGAGAAGTGAACAGATGTTCCTAAGTAAAGATAATTTTAAAAGTGATCTAAATCTAAAATATCTTGAGTAATATACAATTCTTTAGCTTTTTGTAAAACATACTTTGTTTCTGAAAAATTGCGCTATGAACCAAGTTCCATAATGTAAATGTAATTAATTAAGATATACAGGGTGTTTGGAAAAATTGGGACAAAATTTAAGAAGGTGAAAGTAGAGCCAAAAATAGTAAAAAAAGTTCCTATAAACATTGGTCCTCCGGAGCACCGTTACTGAGGTTTGGCCCTCCAAAGGGGTCTCACGATTTGGATAGTGAGACCCCTTTCTTTCTGATTAAGATAATGGAATGAAAATTGTAGGTAATAATCATACCATAAGGATCTTTAACTATCATAAGTTTCATTAAAATCGGTTATACCTAAATAAGGATAGTTTTCCAACTACCATTAACCGGAATTTTTCAAATTTTTTTTATTCCTTTGAATTATCAAGCAAATAATATTATTTTTTAATGAATTAGACTTTTTTGAAGAAAAAATGTACCTACTTTCTTTTTCGAATTCTACGTAGTTTAGTTAGAAATAATTATTTTGTAAATAATGTATGGCTCAGAACAGTAACTTTTTTTAACATTTTCACATAGTAGGCATCTTTCATGGTGAAAGTTTCATTGTAATGATACTAATGATTGTCATTTTCGCGTGTTATCGTTTAAATTCTTATGTTTCTTTACCTTCTTAATCGTGATCTTTGTGCTTGACTGCATTTTATTCGATTTTTTTACAACCATGAATCATCATGAGCAGACGCTCTTCTTACTCTCGCAGTAGGATAAGTTAAAAAAATCCTAAAATTACTACGTCTAAATCATGCCTACGCCTCCTTGGACGGCCAAGTTCACGATATCTTGGAGGTAGGGCTCCTGATTCCATCGTTCTTACATGAATTTTCCCAAATAATTTTGCAGAAGGTCGCCTTCTATCAGGGAAACGTTGCCGATACTTTTTGAGCCGCCAGACTATTTCCATTACAAAAACCATAAATAAAATGCATATCAGCATATTTATGGTTAGTAAAAGCATGATGGTTCTTGGTTGTAAAAAAATCAAATGAAATGCAAAGTCAAGCACAAAGATCACAACTAAGAAACGTAAGAATTTAAGCGATAGCACACGAAAGTGACAATCATTAGTATCATTACAACGAAACTGTCGCCATGAAAGGTGCCTACTATGTGAAAATGTTTAAAAAAAGTTACTGTTCTGAGCCATATATTATTTAAAAAATAATTATTTCTGATTAAATTACACAGAATTTGAAAAAAAAAAGTAAGGACATTTTTTCTTCAAAAAGTCTAATTCATTAAAAAATAATATTATTTGGTTGAATTTGAATTCAAAGGAATAAAAAAAATTCAGAAAATTTCTGTTAAGGGTAGTTAGAAAACTATCCTTTTATGGTATGATTATTACATACCATTTTCATTCCATTATGTTAATCAGAAAGAAAGTTATTTTAAAAAATATCCAAATGATGAAACCCTTTTACAGGGCCATATCTCAGTAACGGTGCTCCAGAGGATCAATGTTTATAGGAACTTTTTTGATTATTTTTGGCTCTACTTTCACTTCCTTAAATTTTGTACCAACTTTTCCAAACACCCTGTACATAATTAAGATTAATGAATAATTCTCATAAGATATTATGGATTGAGACAGTAGATAGTATGTGTAAGTTCATTAAAGATAAAGTTCATTAAATTTTGTATAATCATGAAATTTTGAATATTTTTCTGATTTGCCGACAATATTGTAATAGTCTTGTTATAGTCATCAATCAATTGTATTGTTAAGCTAATTTGTATTTTCAGTAGATATTCAATTTGATTGTTATTTTTGTTTAATTTGGCAATTGCTTTATTTATTATTTTATGATCAGAGTCGTCACATTGTGCCAGAGAGCCATTCATATGTGCTACCTACGAGGTTACTAATCCATATTTAGGTGAGATTTTGCATTAGGTGCAAGATTTTTAGTTCAGTTTTTGTTTTTGAAGTTAATCATAAAACTTATATAACTGAGGTTGATAGTCCTGTGTTAACGTTTGTTTTATTATCCCTGTCTTGTATTTTTTTGTGAAGTAATAATAGTTTTTGTTTGTCAGTTCTTTTTGTTTTGGTTTTAGATTTATATAATGTATAAGTTTGTCTCAATAGATCGCATAGTTCCTAATTTTAACATTAGTAGTCCATTTTCAACAGGGGTTATTTTAATTTGACAAAGTATTCGTGGGAAAAATGGGGTTAGGATAAGCAATAAGCGTGCCATTGTAGTTATTTGCTTTCTTAGGTCTTCCATGTAGTCGAATACCTGGACGTTCCTATTCTCTTTTTGTGATAGGTTCCATGGCGTGCTTATACTTTTTGTCTAGGCCTTGTTCTAGTTTGGTTTAAAAATATCTCCAATTCATTTTGTATTTTGATAATTTTTTATTTATCAGGATTTAAATTCTCTGGATTGGTACGGTTTTTATTTATGTTCTCTGTATATTTCTCTTTTTCTGTTAATATTTTATTTTGAATTGTTTCATAAATTCTTTGCATAATTTTTAATGTAGTTTGTGAATATATTTTCCTCGTTTATATCGAAAGGTAATGTTTGGTTAAGGTGTCCAAATAATATTTCAGATGGAGTACTACTGTGGGGAGTATTATTGTAACCCATAACTGCTAATTTCATAAGAATTTTTATGTTTTCATTTGGTTTTCCTTTTGTCAAACGACAAATTTGGTCTAGTAATATAGACTGTAAACGTTCATTTTATTTTATGTAGTTAAAAAAATTTATTGCTGTATGGTTTCTAAATTCTGTTCCATTATCACATTATCTCTTTAGATACTCCTACAAAGAATATGAATGTAATTTAATCTTCCATTTACCTCTATGGCTGATTTCTAGATTTTCTAGTTATGTGCAAATTTGGAAAATGGATCAATTATTGTTAGAAAAGTATTGTTGTTAATAAAGAATAAATTAGTATGAGTAATTTCTATTGGTGGATTTTGTTTGGCATATATTGCATGTATAATATTATTTTGAATATCTCTTTCATTTGATAATCTCTAATTTGTAGATTTGGGAAATTAATTTTTGTTATAATCATTACTCTTAATTCTTTTAATCTTAGTCCGTAGTCGTATTGTCTTTAATTTTTATGAAGTCGTATCAATGTGAGTTGATGCATTAAATACTGAGGATCACGTTTGTATCTGAATGTTAATTTTAAAAGTTCTAAAAATTTTAAATCTTTCAACTCTAATGAATTTTTCCGAATAACTACTTAGTGTACCGTACGGATCGCAATTATGTTCAGACACAGTGCTCAAGGGGAGGTGGTGTGCTCGTAGCTGTTGACAGACTATTTTCCTCTTCCCAAGTCAGTATAGATAATTATGATGAGTTAAGTAGGTTAAAGATTGATGTCATAATTGTTAAAGTATTTAGTCAAACGTCATCTTTAATTGTCGTGAATACAGGGTGTTAAAAAAAGAGTGTAAAATATTTAAGGAGGTAATAGTATGAACCAAAATAAGCAGAAAAGTCTCAATAAACATGGGTCCGCAAAGTAACAGTTGCGGAGATATGGAATGTATTATGTTTTTTAGCCCCTTTTTTATTTTGCAAAAACGTTGTGTATTTTCTTATAATAGTTGGTTGATGTTTAGAGAAATAAACAGTACAGTTGTCCTCAGTGCACAAGTTTTCTTTCGCTATGGCTGGTTACTCTAACGCAGAATTAACAGACATGCATTTCATGTATGGTCATGCTAGTGGGAACGCCACCGAAGCGCGACGTCTTTAAGTTGACGCTTATCCAAATCGCCAGATTCCTTCACAACGCATGTTTGGAAGAATTCACCAAAGATTGCGTGATACCGGTTCCTTGAGCAAACAGTGCCATTTATCCGGAAGACCAAGGTCGGTATCCACTCCTAGAGCAGAAGAAGAAATTCTAGCACTGCTAGAGCAGAATCCAGGTACGAGTGTGCGGAGAATATCAGCCGAGGTAGCAATTAGTGGTCCTCTTGTTTGGAGAATCCTTCACGAGCAACTGCTTTATCCATACCATGTGCAACGAATACAGGCCTTAAATCCAATAAATGATCATCAAGCACGTTTGGTTTTTTGCCGCTGGTTTCTACGTCATGATGCTGAAGACCCTCGTTTTCTTGCAAACATTCTTTTTACTGATGAGGGCGGGTTCACAAGAAATGGAGTGTTTAATTTTCACAATACGCATATTTGGGCCGACGAAAATCCTCATGCTGTAATAGAATCTGGACATCAGGCACGTTTTTCATTAAACATTTGGATGGGTATTGTAGGTGACAGGTTTCTAGGTCTTGTTGTTTTACCAAACCGATTAACAGGCGCTGCTTACCTCAACTTTCTGCAGAACACACTGTATGAGTTTTTGGAAGACATTCCTTTGAATCAGAGGCAACAAATGTGGTTCCAGCATGATGGTGCTCCAGCTCATTTTTTTATGGCCGTTAGAGAGCATTTACACCAAACTTTTCCACATAGATGTGTAGGAAGGGTCGGCCCTGTTTTATGGCCTCCAAGATCGCCTGATCTGAACCCTCTAGATTTCTTTGTTTGGGGATATTTGAAGACATTAGTGTATGGTACTCCTGTAAATAGCCTGGAAGAGCTGCAGCTACGGATTAATCAAAAGTGTCAAGAAATCCAAACCATGGAGGGTGTTTTCGAAAGAGTTCGAATATCGTTGAGACGAAGATGTCGTGCCTGCTTGGAAATGGACGGAGGGCACTTTGAACATCTTCTGTAACTTTGTTTTTTGTTTGTTCCTTCCTTTGTCGGTTTATTACTAATAAAATAAACTGTGAAAAACGAATAGTGGTCCATATCTCCGCAACCGTTACTTTGCGGACCCATGTTTATTAAGACTTTTCTGCTTATTTTGGTTCATACTATTACCTCCTGAAATATTTTACACTCTTTTTTTAACACCCTGTATACCCGCTAACTCACCGGTAACAACATTTAACCAGTTATTTGACACGTTGTTGTCTTTACCTTTATTATTCAACAATAGAGTATTGCTATTGGGTGACTTCAATCTGCCTAGTTATATCTCGTCTGTTAGATCTGGACAGTTAAGTGCACACACTACTGCTCTTATAGATTTTTCAGAGATATTTAACTTCACTCAGTTTAATATATATAATTCTCATGATAAGCTTTTAGATTTAGTTTTTTCAAACTGCTCGGTCACTATTGAACGCTGCCTTCATCCTATTGATACTGAATGTGAATATCACCCTGCTATTAATATTGAGTGTAAGGCCAAAGTTACTGTTAACCGTAAAAATACATTTTCAGTTTCACTCATCAATTCATATAACTTCAGAAAAGGGGATTATGTATCGTTACATGGAATGATCCGTAACATTGATTGGTCATGTCTACAAATGTGTGGAAATGTTGAAGATGTGTGCTCCCACTTTTATAGTAAACTTTATAACGTTATAGATCAATGTGTTCCCAAACATAGCCAAAATACAAGAAACAAATTTCCTCCCTGGTTTAAATTAAACATAATTAAATCTATTAAACGTAAATATAAACTATTCAAAAGGTATAAAAGATTCAATGATGTTGCAGCATGTAATGAGTTTAAAGACTTACGGAAACAAGTTAAAACTGATGTTAATGCAGCATACCGGAACTACGTTTTGTCAGCGAAGGCAAACATAAAAAATAATCCTTCCAAAAAAAAATAATCCTTCCAAATTACAATGTCTTTCGTTACATTCTTACAGCATTTATAAAATATACTATAAAACCTTTATACAGAAAACATAGGCTGCATAATCTATGTATACTATTGTCTTATCAAACAAATTTGCTGGTTTGTTGTTTTCTGGCCTGCTGTATAGTGGTGATATAAATTGTCTCCAAAGAAAAGCTTTATACGTGTTTTATAAAAGCTATTTTTTCAACTTGAACTCGATGAATATTGTATTAATGTTTCCAACATACAGTACAATGAAAACTTTTTAGCAATATAATATATGCGTTTATATACTAAATCGTTTTATTAATAAAAGCTTTGGGATATGGCTGATTGTTGGCTACATAAGGATACTCAAGAGTTAATGTTTACCAATATACAGTCATTAGCAATAAAATTAAATGTGTATCTAGAGAATCAAAAACTACTTGCATTGAAAATTTTATTGATGAAATATACCACGATACCTTTAAAAAAAACTAAGTGCCTTTAAAATTAAGCAAATTTGACAATCATCTGTAATAAATTTTGAAAAATGATGACACAATTTTCGATTTAATAAAAAAATAAAGAATATGTACATAATAAGTTATTAAATATAATTCAATAGACATGCATTAAACTAATTATTTCATACATATATTATAAAATTGAATTTCTTTTTGGCGTAATTCTGGTGTGCAATAAGGCTGATATCTTGTCCTAAGCATGTTTGAAAAATATGGCCGTTAGGAGGATGTTTCTACCACAGTAACTATAAATCTATTATAAAATAATTAAGATTTTAAATATTTTATATAGTATTTTGTATAGAAATTTGCTGTCTACTGTCAGTTTAAAAATTCTGCGTAAACTGCTTACTGCTACAATTCCAGTGGCATCAACAGAAAAGAAGTTTTTTTTTTAAATTAGGCAACAAATAGTAAAGTAAAGTAGAATGTAAGTATGATGGGTAGATGGTATGGCCAGTAGACATTGTAAGTGCTTTCTTGTATTTTAAAATGTTCTGAAAGAAACTGAAGATTTTGAATGAAAAAACACTTTCAACTAATAGCACTGTTATTAGAGTACAAATGTACGGAGTACTGTCACAAAGTCACAAGTTGGCATAATCATATATGGGCAAATCAGCCGCTTATGGGTCATAAACAACGAGTACATTCTAGATGAGACGTGAATAGATGTCTAAAGATGAAATCATTATCAGTTAGTGTTAATTGTAATTAATAATTAATGAAATTATTATAATCAGTAAACAGTATTACAGTATTTAATATTGTTGTTTGCAGCACAAAATAATTTTGCAGTTACCGTAAAAGCAACGACGTATCGTATAAACAAACTACACTTTCAGCGATTTTAATGAAACTTGGCAGGTTTGTTTGAAATAATAAAGGGCTTATTTGAACGTAATACGATTAAAATTAATTATTTCAGTGTTTTCCTGTAAAACCTGTCGCCTCACTTTTTCGAATATCGCTTGATTTTCGATAAAAAAATCACTGCATGTCCCCGATTAAATCAAAATATCTCATGAAAGTTATCAAAATATTTATTACGTTAAAAATACTACAGCCATAAAAACAAATTGTAATGATATTTACTTATTACTACCAACAAACCTTCTGATTCACTGATTTTTAGGTTAGGGACAATCTCCATATATATTTTTATGTCTTTGAAAGCTTTACTATATAGTGGTTTTATAAGTACAATATATATTGCTCTCTCAAAAATAGCTTTTTAATTGAGAAGAAACTGTTTAACTATTCTGCTTACAGCTGTAATAAAACCCTTTTATAGATTCTTTTTTAAAGTTCGTTGTGATATTATATACCTTAAAAAGCTAAAATAATTTATAATTTAATCATATAGTCTATTTAAATGATAATATTATAGAACATTAATAGTGCAATCAATATATTATATTAGAGCTTTACCAATTGACCGATAACTGCTTATATAACATTATAACAAACAAGGAAGCAGCTATTACACTTTAAACTTTTATAGAAGTTTCATTTACCACGTTTATAAGTCTCTAATAAAACCTTTATAAAATTGTTGCATAATTTTACTATTAGAATGTTCTAACAACTTTTTTATATACCAAATTTGCTGCTATTAAAAAACAGTTATATAACTTTGAGTGGTGTAATAGCAGCATTTGTATTAGTTGGGTAATAATACTCAGCTCACTAAACCGCAAGAAATAATGGATGCGTTTGCTGATTTCGTTGCTAAATCATATTTGCCATCAAGTAATTTTAATTTTAACGATATTGTAACAAACAACTAAGCAGTTTTAAATATCGATAGTTTCAGTGATACTGAGGTAAGGCGTGCAAATAAAACCTAAGTTGACAACTGGTCCTGACAATATTCCAGCATTTTTGTTGTGCGATTGTGCATATGTTCTTGCTCGTCCTTTAAGTGTATTTATAAATATATGTCTAAAAACGGCTAGAATTCCTGATATATGAAAATTATCTAAGATCTGTCCTATCTATAAAAAGGGTGATAAGTCCAATATTATAAATTTCAGACCTATATTGATTATTTCCAATTTTTGCAAGGTTTTTGAAATTCTTCTGCACAATCGGTTATATCATCATGTCAGCAGAATGTTGACAGGTCGATGTCATATATACTACATGTCGAAGGCATTTGACAGACTTGATCATGGCATGCAATTAAGAAAATTATTATCGTGTGGTTTGTCGTTAAACTTAATCAACCTGTTCACTTCTTATCTGATGGATTGAAAACAGTATGTCATGCTCAATGGTTTTAAATATTTTTATTAATGATATTGTTAGTATAATAGATGTCCAATGCCTTCTTTATGCAGATGACCTGAAAATTTATTGTGAGATCCAATCTGAGGCTGACTGTGTTTGATTATATAATAACAAAACGTGTTGTAGAATGGTGCAGTTTAAATCATCTTGAGATCAATGTTACAAAATGTAATGTAATGTCCTATTCCCTCAAAAAAGACCTAATCAGTTATGATTACAGAGTAAACAATATCGTAGGTGTAATATTTGACAAATGTCTGTCCTTCAATGCGCATATAGATAACATAGTTGCCAAGTCTAAGCGTATGTATGGTTTTATAGCTCGATATAGTAGGGACTTTGCTAATCTTGTAACATTAAAAATTCTATATTACGCGTATGTAAGGACAAAGTTAGAGTATGCCTCTGTAGTATGGAATCTGTATTATCAGACACAATCTGTCAAGCTGGAAGTTGTTCAAAGACGTTTCCTGAAACTGTTGTCTTTCAAATCTGATGGCATCTAGCCTGAGATTGGTATACCTTATGACTTTTTGCTTCAGAGACATGGTTTTAAAAGTTTAAGTATTCGTAGGCAGTGCCATTCATCTATTTTCTTGTTTAAACTATTGAACAATAAAACTGATGATTCTAACATTTTGCAAAAGTTAGGGTTAAATATTCCTAGGTTCTTTTTACGCTCTGTTGCTACATTCCATCTTCCTGTCCTTCGAACTAATGTTTTAAGCAAGTCTCCGTTATTTCAGTGTTGCACTAACTACAATTTAATAAGCAGCCAGCTTGATATATTTAACACAACCATTACCGGTATTAAAAAAGTGTTTTTAGATTAGTTCTTGTGTGTGTTATTTTATTTGCTGTGATTTAATGTATTGTCATTGTTACCTCATCCTGTAATTAGTATAAACTGTTGGATGTTGTAATTTTTAAAATAAAATAAAAAATAAAATAAAAATTAAATTTTGTGTTCGCCTTTTTAATTTGTTTTTCATATTTTCTAATATTAGACTGTGCTTAATGTGTGTTACGGTTTTTTATGGTCTAATGACTAATCAGGTGGTTTGTTTTGCCAATCGGACAATGGATAAGCAATAAAGAATTAAATGACAAGACTGAATGAGACGTACTGTTTGCTTCGTTTTCGTCGAAATGATTTGATTTACAATAGTTGCAGTTGCTTATCGGTCACTTGCCAATTAGACAGCAGTAAACTCACTGATGTGCACTTAATTATTTGTAGCTTTCATCAACATCTTGCTGTCGGGAACTAACAGTTTATATTATTTATTTTACAGAATCAGCATTTTATTTAACAAAGTAAGCAGAATTAATATAGTAATACTGATTGAAATTAAAACATGTACACTAGTAACAATATGTGTTTCAAGGTTTCCTACTATAAAATTATGCCTTCGGTCACTAAGAATATGTTTATATAAAGAAAATGATCTTTCTACATCAACCGAAGTTACAGGACAAAATTTTAAGTTTGGAATTAAAGCCGGTTCAATATTTTCATAAAATATTTTTAAATTCCGCCCTGCCTTTAACATATACGGTGCAGCATCGGACAACAGAATAAGAACTTTATCTGTAGGGACTGGATGTGGCAGATAGAAATGTGTTAATGTTTCTTGAATATAACGGGTAACTGTTAGGTTGTTTGTTTTTTCAAGTTCTTTTACTGCTATAAGATGAGGTTTTCCAGGTTCTTCAGAAAGTTTTCCAGTCATTAGATTAGCTATATAACGACCGCAAGCATCAGTTGTTTCGTCAAAAATAATATATATGTAGTTATCTGCAATTTCTTTCTTAATTTCTTCTATCACTGAAGCATATACCTTTCCAACGACGTTTTTTCTTAATGTAGATTCATCTGGAGTGTTAAATTTGCAGTACTTTTGCAGAAATGCCTTCACTTGAGGGTTGGTCATCTTGTGGAGAGGAATATTCGTAGCCAAAAACATTCTACACAAATCTTCATTAAATTTGGTCTGCCCATGGTGTTGATTACTGCTGACTTCCACAGCTTGCTTCAACGTTGACTGAACAGGACCCGATTTGATTCTGTTAGCTTTAGAAATGTGGGACGGCGTCTTGGCGTGCTGGTCTACTTGGAATTTCTTCGAGCAGGAAACAATTTTTGAACAAGCCTTGCAAAAAATGCGATCGCCATCCAAAATAAGTTCTGGACATGGTTTAATCCACGAGGCACTTTGAATTTTTGGCATGTTCGCTACGTAATTCACATTCAGTTTGTTTGGGCACACTTTAGGTGTTCGAACTACTGCAACCACACTGATACTAGTAATTTCAAAAAGGATGAAAATAATTTATAGTAGAGGTATAGTAGGTATTCAAACCTCAGCTTAACAAAGCTATAAAAATCTATTAATATTTACCTGAATATTTTTGGATTATTGTTGGGTTTAAACTTTTATGGCTTTATGTAGGTATTAAACTATTTTAAATATTTAATCTATAATTAATTATTATTGGGTTTAAACTTTTATGGCTTTATGTAGGTATTAAACTACCTACCTGTCCGAATGCCCATGATAAGTAAATGACAACAAAATTTCTTTATTTCTACTTTCCAAAAATAGAAAAAATAACGTAAATATGCAAGATATGCAAAGAAATCCTACATATGCATTAAATGACCAAATTTGAAGATATATGCACAATATGCATAAAATATGCAATTGCATAAAATCCGGTCTTTACTAATTACATAATATTATTATATTATTTGAAAGGCAATGCAAAAAAAATAAAAATTGATTTAAAACTGTACAGGGTGTTTCCTTGGAAATAGCAAACTTCAGTGTCATTTCTCTGAAGTAAAGAACTGAGTATGCTATTATGTTTTATGGAAAAAATCATATAAAAAACATTTTAACATTGTGTTGATTTTAATATATCTCTTAAACCAAATAAATTTGAGGAATCCTCTGTTACCCATAACCATTTTAGTTAGCTAAGATTTATTTGCATCACTGAACTAAGGTCGCAAAAGGAGCATAGGACGCCTATATATATATTTTTTCATTACCATTTAACTTCTACTCTCCATTCTCACTCAAAATGGGCCTCTCAGTACATTAATTTCCTCATTGGTTAACCCTCTCACTAGTTGTGAATTGTATAATTTATATTAAATTTATTTTTAGGGCTTGGAAGGAAGTAATGCTTTTGTCTGCCAAAGGTCTAAGTTGGTAAGAAATACATGTATACATATGTATATGCATTTATATATTTTACTTAATTTTACATTATGTGGCATGCATGTACCATGTATTTTGCTTTTTTATTAAGCTATAGGTAGTAGATATTTCATATACAAAGTGAGTCATAATTAGGTAAAAACAATTTAACTAAAGTTTCTTCTGCCCAAAACAAACAATTAAATGAATATACTTCAGTAACAAAATGCCTCCTTAAAAAGTTATGGGCTTAAAAAGAAATTTGTTTTGTCTTTTATTACAAAAATTTTTAAACATAAAGTAATAGAAAAAAGAACAGTTGAAAATATAGACAACTAAAAAAGATAGGTGTAAGAAAAAACCACAAACAAAGACTGATACCAGATTAGCGGTTTAACTGTGACCACATGATGGTTGTGTTGCAATTAGAGGATTTGATCCCGGGATCCCGATCGCTTTTCAGTCCCGAAATTTTCGGGATTAAGTTTTCCTGATCCCGAGATTTTCGGGATTGACATCATTTTAAAAAAGTTTCAAAATAGACTGCGTAAAGCAAGACGCTCAGTGCCAGTGCTCTCGATAGAATTGCTTGCCTATTATTTCATCATCATGTAGAGTATGTATACTATGTCAGCGACTAGTCGCGTTTGTGCCAGGTCCCAGAAAATTACTTATTAAGACATAAATGGATATACAATAACATCTATATTAAGTTAACAAAAAGTCAACAAGTCATAATCGTTTTGTTAATGCAAATAAAGTGAAAGAATAATTCATTTTTAAACAAGCCATTTGTTGCTAATATAATATCTGAAGTCTAGTTGTGCCAGAACGATAAAGATGTCAAAAACATGACAGCAAGTGTAATCTGAGAATTATATTAGTGCAGAGTTAATTATGAAGATATGCAAACAACTGATTGGTAAGCAAATAGACACGAAATCAAATAAGATAGAAGATACGTTAAGCTTATGGTAAATGAAATAAAGTAAAATACTGGAAATTAGTGATGTGTCGTTCATGAACGATTCGGTCATAATGACCGAATCTTCTAAAAGACCCGTGATTGACCCGTTCATCGCTCATCGTTCATTTGAGCGCAAACTCAGTGCCTGCAGATCTGAACTGGAGAGCAGGTGTTGATACAGAATGAAAGCCACGAAAGATCATCATTATTTATACAATCAAATGATAGTGCTGAATGGAATGAAGGAGACGAAATTTTAATTTTTTACTGATAAGGTTAACATGATAATATTGTAAAACTAGGTACCAATATTTCTTTGAATTTGACTGATATAGTTTTAATAAAAACGCTGTTATATAAAGAAATATTTAATTAATAATAAGTTGCTCCTGCTTTAAAAGACATCAATTTGGAACGAAATAAATTGCATTTTGCCTTATCACCAACAGTAAAAAAATTGCATACATTATTTTTTTTCAGACATTTTTTAAATCTTTACCGACAGTGGAATATAATACAACTACGAAATTGCTTCAAGGAGTGCTGTTATAAAACTAAACTAAATAAAAATTGTTTTAAATTTGAGATTTAAGGGCTCCTCACAATATCTTTATAATTTTTTTGCATAAGCATTTTCTAACATGATTTACATTTATAAAAAGTGTCTGGAATTAAATAAGTTATTTGTTTCTTTAAAAAAAATACATATAAATACCTATATGGCCATAAATCTATCAAATGTTGACAGTGCAGGTGCAGGTGTAGGAAGATATTAGCCGCCGCAAGCCGCAAACCATGACAAAAAAGGCATTCTATCGTGTAGGGATTGACCGATGCCGAATGATACAGATTGTATTCGATACTATTTTGTTATCGTTCATATGAACGGGTCTTCATGAACGGATCATTTTAATAAATGCCCTGGATGACCCGGGTCGCGAAAATAAACGGATCTTCTCATCACTACTGGAAATATACAGGAAATAAACGAAAGAATTGATAAATTAGAACAAAATTCTAAGAGAAACAATTTAATAATTTATGGTGGTGAAACCGAAAGTGAAAACTCTGAAGAGGTTGAAGATAAAATAATTCGTTTATTTTAAAATAAACTATGTGTCGCTATTGCACCATCAGAAATAATGACATGCTATAGAATCGGAAGGTATCAAGGGAAATCCAGGCCAATTTTAATTCGTTTTTTGTCCTTAAGAGTCCGTTCTCTGTACACTGCTAAGGTATCGTTGCGGGGTCGGGTGCACGGGCGTTACAGCTCGAGGCGGAGACTATCGCTCTCCCACTACGATGATTTTACAGTGGACGTATTTAGATTGATTTAAACGAGCCACTAACGTTACAATTTTTACTTCAATAATTGTGTCAATTTCGAATTAATACAATTATTGTACCGCAATTGTACAAACAAATTTCATCGCAATACAAAATTGAATAACCGACATCCCGTGGACGTCAATTTAACGCTCCTTCTCTTTTTTGGTTTTATGAGAAAAAGTTATTCTTGATGAAGAGTTCTGCATGGCCTAAAATCCAAAATGAAATAATCAGATTTCAATTTTTTGCAGTCGTATACGAGGTTTGTCGAAAAATGTAAATTTTGCTCAAGAGTAAAGTACCTTTATTTTTTAAAATATCGACAATCGTTATTTAAAGTTGATCCAAATAGAAAACTACGGTCAGGTATCCAATATTAT
>NW_019416687.1:59826-92330 GCF_000390285.2 Anoplophora glabripennis | reverse complement strand
AAACGAACAGTATAGATGTTCTGTCATAATCTTCAATTTGACAAGGCGACGTCTCACTATCATACACTGAGCTTCTTGATAGTTATCATATAGATTCTCGGTTTGCACATTTTACTTTTTTCTCATCAATCCATATTATGTTTCATACGCATTTTATATTGCTTTTCCTTTGTATCTTGAATGCTCATCAAGTTTACGAAATATGCGCAAAGCACAGTTGACAGTAATGACAGTTGACCCAACTATTACCACTACGGCATGGTCATAGCACTGTTGCCAGATTTCATCCATAATTTTACAAACTCTTAATAAATAAATAGACACTTTTATTCAAATAAAAAGTTAATTGCCGTGCATTAAACACGAAAAATATATGCAAGCTAATATGTGTTGTATAAATTTCATTCGTATATATTATATTTAGTTCGCTCAAATTAGTTTATGTAAGGTTGGTACTACAACGAAACTACCGTGTATAAGCATAGGCTTCCCTCCCGCACCGCCTGCCCCGTAAGAGATGTATCGAACGTCCTTAATAGGTAGCGTTCGGAACTGACACGAGATCGCTGGTTCGAGTCCGTCGCGTGATATATATATTTTTTTTCGTAACGCACCATATGGTATTTTATTATTTTTTTCATCTCGAAAATTATGAACAAATGAAATATTATAAAAAATACTTATGTATATGTAGGAATATTCTTCAAATATTTCATTAAAAAGCACAATTGATTAATAAACAATATTTATTATGAACTAACAATAAGATTTCATTAAAAAAAACAAACGAGGTCAGGTAGGATGTTCTTTTATTTTATATATATGTTACTATTTGACATTTTACGCAGTGTGGCACGAGCCAATAGTAGTTAATAGTTATCATAAAAAAATGGGAAGCAGAAATTTTTTAAGCATCTATTATAGCTTCCTTTCTTTTTCTGATCTCGAAAATTATGAATAAACGAAATATTATGAGAACTGTATGTAGGAATATTCTTCAAGTGTTTAATTAACATTTTAAGCTAGGTTGTGTGCGTCGTCCACCGTGTTTAAAAAAACACACCTGCTCGGGCATAAAAAGTTTCTGCTTCCCATGTTTCTATGATAACTATCATTCTGGCTTATGCCACACTGCGTAAAATGTCAAATACTAAAAATAAAATAAAAAACCTACCTGACCTTGTTTGTTTTTTTTTTAAAGAAACTTTATTGTTAATTCATAATAAATATTGTTTATCAACCAATTGTGCATTTTAATGAAATATTATATTTCGTTTGTTCATAATTTTCGAGATGAAAAAAATAATAAAATACCATATGGTAAATAATAAAATGTCACGCGACTGACTCGAACCAGCGATCTCGTGACTGTCAGTTCCGAACGCTACCTATTAAGCCACGCTCTCAGTTGAAGAATGTGTCACATCTAGTGGATTTAGCTGTCAGGTAAAACTTCAAAATCTGTCATCTCGGTAATTTATGAACGTTGCTTCGAACTACTTCGAAAAATTCTTATTCAAGGTCCAAACTACACATACCATAAATATCAAAAATTACAAAAATCCGACTACCTTACCTTCTCCTGTAAGATGCACTGACAAACCAATGGAATTTTTGATAGCAAACGTCAAAACGCTAGTTACAATTTATAAAATACAAGAAATGGCAGCTCTGTTAACTTCTTAGGAGAAAATTTAAATAGTTTTGATTGTGGGAGATGATTATAAAACTCATCAAGAAGCGGCAGTCATTTTTAATAACTGGCATCCGAATAGAAATCTCGGAGAATAAGTTCAATATGACCAAAAATAATTAAAAATCGTCAATATTCATCAACGAGCACTCGATCATAATTGAGTTATTTCACTAGTATGACCAGGTGCATTTGGAAACAAAAAACGTATACTTTCTCAAGAAAAACGGCAAAAAACGAAAACGGGATTATTGTCGGCATTTCCTTTAATAAACATGGGCTGGGATGGAAACGCCGAAATGTTGTGCTGTACAAATTAAATATACTATTACTATTAAAAATTTAATTATTACCGCTGATAGTGCAGTAAAAACATTTATTAAAAAATACATTTTTTAGTTTTCCGCTAGAAATAACGTTGCCTGGCTGTGCCGTACAACTTTTAACTCAAGATAGTTTTTATATCAATCTCTGATATAATATCTAATTGGATGCAAAAACTTCTTCCAATGAAAATAAAAGAATCGAACCCCGCAAGATCGATTAATTCAATACTCTCAATTGAAAACGTATAGATTATCACTGACTAGATATTTCTTTGAACTCCGGTCCTGTCCGCAATTACCAATCTCTAAGCCCATCCCACTGAGTAAAACACACGTGGTTGCAGCATTTAAAATATATTCGTTTCTGAAGTTGTAGACGTTCGGGATTTAGCATAGAATTTTGAGTAATTTTTATCAAATCAATATAATTTTGGTATCATTGCAAAGCTAAAAGATAGACCCACTTCCCTCATGTAAGCACTTTTTGATTTAAGCCTTTATTTTTACGTAAATAAATTGTAAATATGACGATTTCTTGCATATTTTACTCTTTAAATTTAAACAATTAGAAACCAATTTTGAAAAAACTGTTACAAGACAGCATTAGAAAAATACTTTGTCTTTCGATTGTTTTTTTATTTGGGCCGCTATGTTTATTCGTTTTCCAAATATGTGTTATGGGCCGAACCCTTAAAATGGGTTTATTTCAAGCGCGCGACGGACTCTTAAAAACCAAAATAACATCTATAAGAATAAAAAGTTATTTTAGAGAACTGGTTTTTCCATTAAAGAAGACTTAACAAAATCCAATATCGTACTAATGAAGAAGGCAATTGATAAATATGGTTTTTCCAATGTCTGGAGCCAGACGGGAAAATATTTGCTGTTTCCAATAATGAGAAAATTTTAATTACAACTGCTATTTTGATTGGTATGGTAGAGCTATAAATGTAAACATTCGAAATATTTAGGATTTTATATATTTCTTTTTTTTTTCAGCAGTATTTGCTTAATTTTTTTATCAGTGAGTTATCGCTTTTTAAGAATGCTAAAGGCGCATATCACTGTAAACTTAGAATTAAAATTATATTTATTTTATTAGAGGATTAGACAGAAAAATTTTTGTTTTATTTAAATGTATATGATATGTGTACAAGTTTACTTATGGGATCCGCACATGATATAATTGCTGGATCATTTAAATAAATATGATATAAATTGCCGATAATGATGAAAATATACTGGGATCTCATTTTATTTTACATTTTAACATAAGATCTCTTCAATAAATTTGAAATTTTAAAAGAATTTTTAGATAACAATTTTGATATATTTACGTTATCAGAGACTTGGTTGTCTGATGATATACAAGATTTTGATGTATATTCCAGGTTACACTATTTTTAAACAGGACAGACAAAAAAGAGGTGGAGGAGATGCGGTATATCTAAGAAGGTGCAGTTATATAAAGTAAATTAAATTAATTTCAAAAGGATCTGTTAGCGACATTGATAGTATATATCGTTGTCTATGAAAATTAATGAAAAGAATAAGTATTGGGTGTATTTATAATCCTACATGTTCAAATTTTAAAGCGCACACACTTTGGAGGATATTCTAGCAGACTGTTTAATTTCTTCAGACATAATTTTTTGTCTAGGTGACCTCAATATAAATTATTTAGATGCACACAGTCTAGAACATATTTTTCAGTTTTTTCTAATTCTTTTAATTTAAGTCAAATTATATCAAAGCCTACCAGAGTAACATCTCATAGCGAAACTTTATTAGATCATATTGGTCAAATTCTCCTGAATTAGTTAGAAATTCTAATATAGAGTTACCCCAATTTAATAGTGACTATCGGTTGGTGTACTGTTTAATAAATTTACCTATATGTAGAAAACAATCGCCCCAATATATTTACTGTAGAAATATTAAAAATATAAATGTTACAATTTGAAACATCTGCAAGGTGATTTAACTAGAATCCTGTGTTTTCTGATAATGACATTGAGGGGAAAGTTCAGTATTTAGAAAATGGAATTTTAACTTTATTTAATATTGATGCCCCTGTAAGAAAAATCACAACAAATTTTAATCCTTGGGTTACATCTAACATTAAACACATGTTGCGCTTACGAGATAACGCTCTATCTGAGTATAGTAAATCTTTTTAAAAAATTTGAATTTGAAGCAAAATGGATGTTCTATAGAGAAATGAGAAATTTTGTCACAGCCTCCATTCAAAGAGGAAAAAAGCATATTTATTTATTTATTTATTTATTTATTTAAATCATTTGTCCAACAGTGAAAATCACCAATTACAGGACAAAGTAAGCATACAGTACAAAATGTAAAGAACAATAACAAACATGCCGGTAAAATAGTGTAACAACAAAAGAAAAAGAAAATAAGAAGAAAAAGGAAAAAGCTCCCTATGCTACCAATCATGAATTGTTGACACTTCTAAAAGCTATGTACAGATGCTGCAAACTACAGTTGAATATATCACTAGAGTTACAGATTGTTATAATTGTGTGACATAAAACAGGAGACTTCAGTCCCACATTGGCATTAGAAGCAGAAGTATAAAAAGTAAGTGGAGAGCAGCAAGTCGGTCTAACTGTTAAGAAGTTCAATTGACTTAGAATCTCATGACAGTCTACTTTATTGTTTAATAGTGCATGTAAAAATTTCAAACTATGGAAGTGCTTTCTGTACTGTAACAAGTTGAGTTTGAAGCGTGTTTTACAGTACTTTACAATCACATCCACGAGCAGGATATACGCCATCAGAACGAAATGCGAGGTATTTGAAAAACTTTTTTTGCACCGAATCAATTAAACTGGCTTGGTCAATATAAAACACAATCCAAGCCGAAGATCAGTATTCCAATTTGGAACGGATAAACGCGTAAAATAATGAAAACAAAACGACATTATCTCTGAATTCACGACCTTATCTAATCACAAAGCCCAGCGTACTAAGTGTTGAGGACACTCCGTGCGCTCTAAGACGTCCGAGTTAATTTTGTAATTGAGTATAATGGGCTTAAGTTTACGTGAAAAAGAAACGACTTTACACTTGGAGATATTTAAATGCAAATTATTTGAATCGCACCAAAGGACTATTTTGTCTAATTGACTCTGAAGGTGAAGATAGTCGTCATCAGTTGAGATAGAGGAAAAGATTTTTAAGTCATCGGCATAAACTAGTTTGCGACAGTCAATGTAAGTCGTAATATCATTAACAAAGATGGAAAATAGGAGGGGAGCTAGATTGGAACCCTGTGGTACTCCAGAAGTAATAGAGTACTGACTGGACTTATAACCGTTGTGACATACTGTAGAAGATTTGACAAATATGAGCTAAACAGTTGTAAAAAGTTGCCACAAAACTCGTATACTTCGAGTTTATGGAAAAGTATGCCGTGATCAATACGATCGAAGGCCTTTGAGAAATCGGTGTATATAACGTCCACCTGCCCACGCTGATCAATAACATTACATATGAACTCCGTGAAACACATCAGATTTGTGGTAGTTGATCTATTTTCTATAAAACCATGTTGTTCAGGAGATATGATGCCCCTGAAAAGTGGCAACATACGATTATACAACGATATCTCGAAGACCTTCGCAAAATTGCATAACAAAGTAATGGGTCTATAGTTATTAATGTAAGAAGGGTCACCGCCTTTGAGGATTGGACAAACACTTGCCACCTTCCACACACTAGGAAAAGTTCCGATTTTAAGAGCTTCCTAGCTGAATTAACAATTTCCAATTTCCTCGTCAGTCAGAAAATTGACAGTTATTGCAGGAAAGTTAGTACAGTTAAACGTGCCAAGACTTCGATGTTCACCCGAGAGAGGCTTACTGGGAACGCTCCCAAAATAATCTTAAAGGATTCCACATTTAAAAGAACGTTGTCGGAATTGTGCATCGTGTTAGGTATTCTACTAGAACCCGCTTTGCCGTTTACAAAACTCCAAAACTGTCTAGGTTCTGTTCTAATGTTACTTTCTATGTGTGACAGATAAGATTTATAGTCACGACTGGCGAGTGTTTTAACTAGAGTTCTCAAAACTTTAAACTGGTTTAGATAAAATAAATTGCCATGTTTCTTATACTGCCGAAAGAAATACTCTTTTTGCTGAATAGTTCGTTTCAACTCATGGCCATACCATACGGGATATTTACATACTACGGCACATGGGCGTCAAGAAGAGAATATAACTTAATATAAAAGGCATCGCAAGCCAATTCGACATCCTCAAAAGCTTCCAAAAATGACCAGTCCACCACAGTCATAGCATTGTAAAGAGCGCGAAAATTGACTTTTTTGAAATTGTATGACTTATAGAGTGAGTTAATTGGAAATCTCTGCTGATGTTTAGCTATTACATGTGTTGTAAAAACAAGTGCAGGATGATGAGAGTCTTCAGAGGCAACGACGGTGCAACGTTTTACAGATAAGACAAGATCGAGAATTGAATTATTACAGTTAGTGATTGAGTGTTGCACAACTGCTAAGAAGTCTATAAAGTTCTTCATACTTCTGCTCTTGGGATCGTCTAATAAGGCCATAAGACCAGGTACATTAAAATCTCGCACAATTATATAATTATATTGAAAATATATTGAAAATGAATTAAATTCGAGTTATAAAAATTTAAAGTTTCTGTTTCTACGCAAATTAAATGTTCATAAAAATTCAAATTGTTAAATATACTTGAAGCATCCTGATTCTATAAACAATTTTTTTATAAACTCGATGGCAGCAGACCCGGATACTGTTACCTTTTTTAATAATAATAAATGTGGAAAAGTTACCGATAACTTTAAGTTCAAAACTGTGGACAAGAATATTATCTTATCAGCTCTAAATATTACAACTAATTCTTCTGGTGTGGATGGCATAACAGTAGAAATGCTGAAGCTGTTTTTCTTTTTGTGGTGATGCACTTACACATTATACATTTTTCTCTAAAAAATAGCCTTGTGCCCATACGTTGGGAGCATGCGATTGTAACACCTATTCATAAAAAAGATAATATTGCCTCATATAATGTACTAAGACCGATAAGTGTATTCCCTATCTTTTCTAAAATACTTGAACGAATTGCATACAATCAATTAAAGGCTCACATTGATAGATTTAATATACAGGGATGGCCAGAAGTACGGAATAAAATTCATATCTTTTGAATGAGTTAATTTTTTTTAAAACCCAGAACACGTTAACTGATTTTGATTTTTTCCCATCTTTCGGTTATATAATAATTAATTTTTCTTCAACCCCCTAATCCCCAGCTACCCCTACTTTTTTTTCAAATGGAAACATAAGGCATGAGGGGGCTCGTTGAAAAGCTTATAGAAAACTGAATCAAGCCATACCAAATAAACAAGTTTTATTTTTTCAATAGCAAGTTTTTTTTCATTTAGAAATTGAAACAACTAGATAATTTACAAAAATAAACTCAATGTCGCAAATGCTGAAAATGTCCTCCATTCACTATTTGACATTCTCCAAGACGATAGTAAAAGCTGTCCACAGCATTCTGAATGACTTCAGCTGGTAAATTATGCATCTCCGCCCTAATCTTGTTCTTTAAATTCTCAATATCCGGTCTGTCCTGGTAGACTTTTTCTTTCAAATATCCCCAAAGAAAATAATCCAGGGGTGTTTAGTCGGGGGATCTTGGCGGCCATTCAACTGTACTCCGTCTACCAATCCAGCGATTTGGAAACATTTCATCTAAGTATTTTCGAACATCAATACCAAAATGTGGGGGAGCGCCATCTTGTTGGAACCAAATTCTTTCTTTCGGTATATCTGGATCAATTTCATGAGGGAAAATCACAGCTAGAGCAGGTTTCAGGTCAAATGTTGGAAATCCAGGTAGCGTGCGGCAGTAAGATTTTCTTAAAAAAAGAATGGGCCCAAGATTCTGTTGTTGATGATACCTGCCCATACATTAACTTTCTGTGGATGCTGCGTATGCGATTCGCATGTCCAGTGTGGATTTCCTGGGACCAAAAGTGATAGTTGTGCCTGTTAACCACTCCATTTAAATAAATAATGACAATTAAAAAATAAATTCAAATGTTCTATGTCACATTTTTTAAGAAAAGAAAAAAGTCACTAGGTAACAAATACCTACATTGCAATTTTAATAGGTGGCACAGTAAAATTCTTATTAATTTATTTTTGAATATTTGCAAACGAATGTTATAGTTGATATCGGATACCATTATGTTTCAATTCTAGCTAATGTTTTTGTTTTATTTTCATTTCTGATTAACGAATTTGATTGTTATTAAGTTATTCATTTCAACTTGTATTTATTGTTACTTTATTTAACTACTTTGATACATATATTTTAAAATTTGCTATCTAGTCTAGTCTTTACTTTAAACAAGTCTCAAAACGCGTCTTTTTTACATACGTAAATTATGTCCTATAAAGTGTATACGGTATATGAAGTATATAAATATATTTTATAAATAAGATGAAAAATATTTCAATAATATGGTGGTAATAAATATATAGCATATTGTATTATATTACAGATTTTCTGAAAATTTTGAGTCATTGGTTCAGATTATTGCGTCTATATAATGCTCATTAACATGCTTATTTATTTTTGGTGGGTTTAAAAAATATTACTATATGTTGATTATGAGTAACTTTTAAAGCACATCTGGTAAATAATATGATTTTGGCATTACTTATCTTCTGTCTCATTTCAAACAAGTATTTGTCAAAACGTAGCAAACACAAAATAAAAAATCAGTGATAATTTTGAGAGTCATTGGTTTAAATCTGTGTGTCTTTACAAGATTTATATTAACATTTATATTATAGGTATATTTAAGATATTAAGTATTTAAATATTACTATGTATTGATTATAATGATTATCTTTGTATGCTCATTTAGTAAATAGTATATATATTTTGGCACTACTACATATTAAGTTATTATTTAATATTACATCTCCTGTCTAGTCCAGCTTACAGTTTAAACAAGCCTGTCAAAACCCAACCAACTTTTTTATATATGTAAATTGTGTTTCAGTAGTAATAACAATGAATAAACTAATTTTTTTATTATATTATAGTATATCTTATATACAAATTACTCATTCCTGATAAAAAAATCAGTGATATTTTTTGAATCATTGGTTTAGATCATTGTATCTTCACATGTTTATTTTTGGTATACTTAAGAAAACATTACTGAATATCGATTATACATAGTTATCTTTGTATGCAAATTTAGTAAATGATACATATTTTGGCACTGCTGTATATTATTTGACTAATATAACTTTTTATAAGAAGAAAAATTACAAATAATGTCCTTAAATCTCACTTACGAATTGTCTGAAATTTTCTTATTACCATCAACCCTACGCTGATTAAATTTGTGGAATATTATTATATAGCCCACAAGTATTTTATGTACTTTCATTGGTATGTTTTCTGAGCAAATATTAATTAATTTCGAGGGATATATGTTGTTTGGGTCCCCTGAATATGTAATTAATAAATTAGATATTGGCTTGAGGTAGTATCACTGATTATTTTGAATCATTATACAAATAAAATGTGTAGTCATATTAATTTGTATTTTAATATATGTAATATGTAGTGTTAGATAAATATTTTCTTCAATATTATAAAATCCTAAATGAACGTATGGATGAGGATTTTAACTAGAATTTATTTTTATTTAATGTTTTGTACCTTACAATATTAATACACATAATACGTAGGGAAGCAATATGTTTAATTACTTATCACTTCTATTGCATTATCACTTTTAGCGACAAAATGGTGATGTAAAAATTTGATAAATTTGATTTCTAGATGTAGTCTTCTAAGTTATTGTGTTTTAAACCTTTCTTTAAAAGACACAACACTAATAGACAGTAAATTTTGTATAGTTTTGTTAACTGAATATTTTCATCCACTTCTTCACTTCTTTATCGCCACGGTAGCGCAGTCGGTCGAGAGTGCGGTGGCAAGCATTTCTCGGCTAGGCTTCCTACTCTGGTCCGGGTTCGATCCCCGGTGTCGGCACTGGCAATGTCGATGGATAATGGGTGTTTGTCCGCGTTTTTTCAAGTGTAGCCCCCTTCCGCACAAGCCTTTGGCTTTTGGATTGGGGGGTTGTCTCATTTCTGTGGTGTGTTTTATGTTTTATGTTCAATTAGAGCAATAACATTTGATGGTAGTAATAATTAAGCTATCGTCAAATGAGTATGAATGACTTATGTCTTCGTCCTCAGAAAAACTACTTCCCCTTAAGGTTGTTCCTAGAAACATGCTTTTTGTGTACCATTTTTTGTTTATATTCAATCTTCAATACTTTTTTTACGTGCAACACGTCTGAATTGGCAAGGAACAAACATGTAATGGCAGCTCCTGAAACTCAGTAGGTACTGTGTACTGCGTTATTTTGAACTTACGATTGTATAAGGGCGTCACTATATGTATCTGTTTAAACAAGACAGACATTTATTAGGTGGATATTACTTCGAATTTTGAGAATAGAGGAAAGTCTAATAAAAGAAAGCAAATAAAAATAACAATTTAATACAAGATGTTTAAAACAAATAACATTTACAACACGCAGTCTTTACAATATTTTGAACAGGTATTAATATACTTCTAGCTGATATGGGGGGTGTTGGAATATGAGCCTGTCTGCAGACAAGTTTGGCTTGGCTGAGAACGTCTATGATGAACCTCCTCCGCAGGCTATGTTGAGTTGTCCTGGAAAGTTGCCCTTGTGTTGAGATGTTCCACTTGGTCAATGATCAAAGGAAAACACATGGTTAGATTAGTTGACGCTAAATATACAGAGATCTTTTTAAAATAATGTGTTTGCCTTATAAACATAGGTCTGTAACGGCCCCGTTTTAGAGATACAGGGTGTTGAGGTTTTAAAAAAAATTGATTTTTTGTTTTATCGTACACTACCTCACAGGTGGTGTATCGTTGGATAGGTCGCGGCAATGAGGCACCTATCTCTTGGTCTGCACGTTCTCCCGATCTAACGCCCATGGATTTTTTCTTTTGGGGACATATAAAAAGTATTGTTTATGCGACCCCAGTTGACAGTGTTGAAGAGCTACAGGAAAGAATATTCGCGGCGGCTGATGAGATTCGCAACAATCCCATAATTTTTGCTCGAGTCCGTAACAACTTTGATAAACGTGTTAGGTTGTGTTTAGAAAGAAATGGCAATTATTTTGAAAATGTTTTTTGTTTTTTCTCTCTTTGATAATAAATTATTTCTTAGTTTCGTTTTCATTGTACTTCTATTTAATAAAAGTTTCTGCGACATTCAAACAGTTATTTGTGCAACTACTGTAAAGAGTGTATTTGTTGTACGATGCATGAAGTTTGCAGCTCGAGACGAAGTTGAGAGCTGCAATCATGTTAAGTGCAACAAATAATGCTTTTTGCACATGTTGCACGCAACATTTTTTCTACGATTGTTTTTATTTCAAATTTTATATAACAGTATTTTACATAATATTAAAATTTTAACTGACAACTGGAAATTAATTGCGCAAATTGTCAATGTCAGACGTTAGGTACTTATGGATATGCTTAGATTAAACTTGTAATCAATATTTTTATTTGTACTACTGTAAAAAAAGTTAAACTTTTGGCACAGTAGGTAGTGCAATAAGTAGTAAATTTTGCACGATCGTAGAAAAAAACACTTGTAGCATGTCCACATATTCATCATTAGTAAAATTTGGCATAATTCTTGTTAATTTACACCCAAAAAGTATTTAGCTGGTAACAGTGACAACTTACAGAAGAGTTAATTGTGACAACTGGCATGACAGCAGCACACTTAGTTTTTCTTTGCAATCATATACGCTGTGAGGTGAATGGTAATACATTTTATTTTTTATTAATATACGAAAAATTTTAAAGGAAAATTGTTAGAGAGGTAAAAGTTTCTAAAAGAACCAGTTTATCTAATGCGTATTTTTGGATATCGAGTTTTTACGAAATATAAAAGTCATGGCAAAAAATGGCTTGAGGGGTGGTTATTTCAACCCCTTTCGAGGGGTTAAAATTTTCGAAAAATAGTTGAAAACTCGCATCTGTATTAGTAAACAACCTGTAAAAAATTTGTTATTTGTACCTCGTTCGGTTTTCAAATTACAGCCAATTTTCATAATTTTTTTGGAAACTGATAGCCCATATCTCTTCAGGGGTGAACATTTTAATAAGGCGATTTTTTGCAGATCGTGTTCCTTTGAAATGTAGATTCACTGGTATCATTTATGCTACTCCATTCAAAAACACCCTGTATAAGGATAAAATTATTCAAAAGTTTTACTGCTTTCTATTTCTAGTGGTAAGACGCGCAATTTGTTAACTGGACGCTTTATTTCACTATTAACAGTTTGTTGCCACTCTAATCACGCCGTTACTACCCGTATGTGTTTGCACTACCTTTCCTAGATGCCATATGCTAGTGGAGGAGTATCTTCGTTTTTTATGAGCATCATGTCCTCTGGTTTGACGCTTGGATGGTCAGATTTTTTACGTCATTTATTTTGTTGTAAGATGGATATATATTCATTTTTCCAACGTTGCCAGAAATGCTGCAACATTTGTTGGAGAACTTTGCATGCTGATAGCCCGTTGATTGGAGTAACTCGTACTTATCTTCTTGTGGAATAGCAGTTAAAACGTCCCCAATCAGGAAATGATGAAAAGGTCACTGGGATCTTGCGATAAAGGGGTTAAAGATCTTTTCATAATATTTTGTCTGCTTTAACAGCCGCCTCCCAGATCCCACCAATATGAGGCGCTCGTGAGGCAATAAAATGCCATTTGATTTCATTTTTATTTAAAAAGTTTAAAATTTGATCATTTTCATTGATTTTTGCCAGAATTCTTTTAATTTCGTTATTGGGCCACAAAATTTCATTTAAAATTTAAGAAACATTGTGTGCTTAGATCTCCGAACAATTCAATACGTATCGCCTTCGTTGATAGACATATACAAATACAAATGTAACAAACACTACAATTTTTTCGATTATGGCATTTTCATCCTTTATTTGAAAAGGACCGGCATAATCGAGGCCAGTGAAATCTAATATTGGGTAAATCAGCCGTATAAAATTGTACACTCGAAGGAGATGCCTTAAAGCATTTTACACATTTGTGTAGAACTCTTTTAACGACGCTACGCCCTTTTAAAATCCGGTATCTGTGTCTTAATGAAGCAAGAGCCGCCTGCGAACCCGGATGTAATATTCGGTTGTGTACATGAACAATATGGTAAAATCATGATCGTGCGTGTTGGTCATAAGTAAATTGACATTTTGATAATCTACCGCCTATTCATACAATTCCTTCTGCGTTCAAAAATGGGCTAAGAGATATTAATTTGCTAGGCGAAGATACGAATTTAAATTTTTTGTTAATGAATGATTTCTTTTGGAAAGACCTGTGATTGAATTATTTTTGTTAAAGTTATTAAAGCCTCGTTTAACTCGTCAAGTTTTAAGCTTCCATGTGTTTAAATGATGAGAAGTGGTATTCTTTCTAAATCTTAAACAATATGCCATGACTTCGTTATGCCTTTTTAATTTAAAGAAAAAGTCATGTAAGTACTGAGGGCCATGTTACCAAATATCATTATATTTTATTTCATTAGGAATTAATCCTCGAGATAATAAATCAGCGGGGTTCTCTTTTAATTTAACATGATTCTAATGATATTTAGAAGTTAAGTTTTATATTTCTACGAGTCTATTAGCTACAAATATCCATCGTGAGGGATGCGATTTTAGCCAACATAAATGTTATAAACAAAAATAATTCATGCCAACAATTTCCTTTATTTTAGGTAAATTTACATATTCAATTGTTCTTTATTCAACTCTTTAATTCTAACTGACTTATCCTTATTTTCTATTCCTATATCGAACTATCGTTTATATAAAGATGTTTATAAAAGTACGAACAGTCACTTTAAATTTACCATCAATTGCAGCCCATCTTTCTCCTTCACTCCGATCTCTATTGCGCATACGTTTAAATCTAGAAATTTGAATTTACCTCCAATAAGGCACTAATTACAAGTATGTCCTGCGCATGTATTAAACATATTTTATTTTTGTTCATATTAACTCATTTCCTAAATAACATGTAATTCTTCTAGTAATTAAATTTTTTATCCTTTTAAGCGCTACCCAACTGTAAGTTTTATACTAATAGTTGAAATAATCAATATATCAACCACATTATTCCTGTTGTTAGATGCTACTATGATGGTCTAGAGGTAACGGGCTCGCTTTGGAATCCAAAGGTTCGGGGTTCGAATCTCAGACAGAGCAAGACTTTTTTAATTTAAATAAAATTCGAAACCAACTTTAAATTTACCGTCAATTGCAGCCCACCTCTCTCCTTCACTCCGATCTCTATTGCGCAAACGTTTAAATCTAGAAATTTGAATTTACCGCCAATTTTATTGCCGCACTCTGATTGATCAAACAACCTATCGTTACTCGATTTTAAATTTACCACCAATTTGCCGCGATCTGATTGGTCGAGAGATGTGGCCAATTTGAATGCTACGCTCTGATTGATCGATGGGCGTGGCCTAAAAGTGGAGTGGAGGGGGTAAAATCCCCCAAAAATTTGCAATCTGAACCTTCATAAGAAAATACATGGGAGAAACACCAATCAAAACTGTTGAAGGTCACCGAGTTCCCGTCCACAAATTACATAGAACCACGAATGCGTGAGGTTGCTCTTTCCCCATCATTGTCCAAGAAATGTGATCTGTCCAAAAATTTTGGGTCTGCTCCTTCCACGCCTGTTCCGATATCATGTGATGACTGGGATGTGGTTAAACGAAAGACACGTTCAGCTAACCGCATTCCTTATACCAATGTTCTAGACTCCTCTTGGACTTCAGACGAAACAATTTCTTCGGAAGGAACATTCAGCGATATTGATGACAGTGACCTAGATGACGACTCTGCACCTCCAAAAAAAAGGAAGAAGATTTCTAAGAAAACACCAAAGAAAAGGTATCGACTTCTAGGTAACTTTTAAATACTACAATACAGGGTGTCCGCAAATTTTACCACAAAGCTTGCAAAATTTTCTTAACAAATCTACAGCATTCAAATATGGGAAGTCTACAAGAGAACTATCTTCATCTGTTTTGGTATATTTCTTCCTGGTAGTTAGTGTCTAAAACGTTTTGGTTGTGTTTCAAATTGCCACGATTTCTCAAGTCAGCAATAAGTTTTTTGCGCTCAGGACATTGTAAAAAAGTTTTATGAAAACACAGTGACATTTATTTAGAAATGATGTCTTACGTTTGGGTAATTCAACAAAATGTCGTAGTTCTCGTTGTTCCAAATGCATTTGTTGAAAGTGTCTTTCAATGTTACTATTCAGTTTGTTACAGAAGACGCAACTGTTGAATTTTTTCTTGTAATGTTTTTTTGGTTTTGTGACAGAAGTTTTTGAATGATCAGAGTTTACTGGTGACTGATCATGCAGGTAGTCAGCTATGGATGACAGATCATGAAAAGTGCCTGCAGGTTCTTCCAACTGTTTTTGATGTGTGGATTGTGAAGGTGGGTGTATTTTCGTAACTTGATATTGTGTTTGCAGAATATTTGATTGATTACTGGAAGATATTATTTCAGAATCGTCTGTACTGTAAGACTTTCTCTGTGCAAGAGTAGGTACACTAGCATAGGTCAGAGAATAATTTTGAAGTGTTACATATTGAACGCTATTATGTTGTTTTGGTGACACGCTTCTAGAAGTGGTTACTTCAGTGACAATTCATTTTTGTCCATGTGACCATCTTGTATTATTTCTGAAGTTACATTACTGTGGTCATAAAATAATGTATTTTGTGCTGAAGCACCTTCATTATCATTATATGCAGATCCTATTATGGCAGGGTAAATATCAGTGAAGTTTGGGGAAGGAGTAATGTACCCTGAAATATGAAATTATACAGGGTGTCCAATAATTTGCCACTTGATTCTATAGCTAAAAATAAGAATATTTATTCTTATAAACATGGGACGAGAAATGCTTCCTAAGAGAGCTACGCCTCCTAAATGGGGCCTAAAAAGTTTATATTTTTTTAATATTTTCGAAATGGGTTTTGACACCATAAATCCTCATTAAAAGGCGAAATAGATCATAAAATTTTTGAAAACCACTTCTAGAAGCATGTCACCAAAACAGCATAATAGCGTTCAATATGTACCACTTCAAAATGATTCTCTGACCTATGTTAGTGTACCTACTCTTGCACAGAGAAAGTCTTTCAGTACTGACGATTCTGAAATAATATCCTCCAGTAATCAATCAAATATTCTGCAAACACAATGTCAAGTTACGAAAATACACCCACCTTCACTTTTCTTTGGTGTCTTCTTGGAAATCTTCCTTTTTTTTGGAGGTGGATAGTTGTCAAATTATACAGGGTGTCCAATAATTTGCCACTTGATTCTATAGCTAAAAATAAGAATATTTATTCTTATAAACATGGGACGAGAAATGCTTCCTAAGGGAGCTACGCCCCCTAAATGGGGCCTAAAAGGTTTATACTTTTTTAATATTTTCGAAATGGGTTGGAGGAAAATTATGAGTTTTGACACCATAAATGCTCATTAAAAAGGCGAAATAGATCATAAAATTTTTAAAAAATTTTTGTCAGTGACGCGCTATGAACGATTGGAACTACTTTAGTGTCAAAATCATAGAACTCTGGATAGAAAAAAGATAAAAAGGTTTAGCAAGCGGTATTTTAAAGGTAAAGGGAAACCTTTTAGAGAAAAATATCGAAAATGCGCTTGATTTATTAGGCTGCTCTCAGGGAACGTTTAAACATCGGTTTTTTCAATTTTTTTCGATTGTTTTCGAATGCCAATATTTTTCCTCATCTGACTTAAAAAATACAATTATTTTTTGCAGAAAGTAGATTAAAAAATCTTCAATTTCCATTTTGGTAAAATTTATTTGACCTATTATATCTTGAGTAATTGGCATTCGAAAAATTCAGTGTTCATAATATTAGATTTTAGTTTCTAACAGTGTTATATCAAATTAATTTGTCTGTTTTCAAAAAATTTAAATATTTCGTTACAGCAACGGATATTTATCCCGAAATTAAAGCATGAATATGTTTTTATGTAGGGGTAATAGTTTTACAGAAAAGATAACCTGACCTTACCTCATAATCGAGTTAAAAATCTTTTTCTCTGAAATAACTGATTTAATGTATGATATAAATTATAAACTTTCAATGGAACTTTTTTCTTGTTTGTGTGATAAATTAAATTATACGGAACTTCATTTTTCAGCAAAATATATATGTCTGTAATTGAACGGTAATTGTAGCTCAAGTATACATTCATGCAGATTGGATCAACCTACCTATTCTCAAAATTAGAAAAATAAAAATAATATACTCAGAAATATACATTTTCCCCAATATAGCCATTTTATCTGTAAAGCAGTGGCGGCCCGTGGGTTTAACCACAGGGGGGGCGCGTTTTAAAGAGAGAACGTATATGAGAGGAGGTGCGGGGGGGAGGGGGGCGGAAGCCCCCCTCTTAGCGCCGCAGGCGAACAATTTTGAGGAATTTCAAGGTCATTGTGCTTTTCAAGTACATAGGTACACCAAAATGAATACTGTCAGTGTGTAGGTACAGTACTTAGACATAATACATGAAGTAAAATTTCAACGTGTGGGGCTGAAGTGGATGATCGATCAACCAACCCAGCTGGGATATATGTAGATTTAGAGATGAAAAATATTTATAAAAAGATTCTTGGGAATTTTTACAGAGGAGGCACTGCTTCAATTATTTATATTTACTATTTTATTAACATCAATTTATATTGTTTAATGCACTCACCTATTTTTTAAAATTAAAATCCATTATCCTGCTTTTGTCCGCACTGAACTTCTGTGTCACCTTTTCGTTAAAGTCTGGAATATTTTTAACCATACAGTTCTCAATGGACAACATTCCTAACGCACTTAGACGATCTTCACACATAGTATTTCTCAAAAAAGTTTTAATCAGATTTAGTTTTGAAAAACACCGTTCTGGTTCTGCTGTTGTCATTGGTATCGTCACTAATATTTGTAAAGCTTGAGTAATTTCCTTAAAAACTGCTTCTAGACCTAACGATAGGATGAGATTTAGTGTTGTTAAGCAACCAGAAGCTCTTGGATCACTGTTTATTTCTGGTCTAGAATAAAATATATTTAATTCCGTTTTTAAAAGTTCTTTGTCGATCATTGGATAGGCTCTGCAAAATTGTTCTATATCATTTAATGGAAGTGCTTTTTGATATACTGCATAGTTTTCCTTTAAAAACAGTTTTGCCCCTGAAAGGTGATCTTTAAATGTGAAGCGCTCTTTAATTTGAATAGTGATGATATCACAGACTTCTCTCGCAGATAAATTTAAATTTTCATTATTTAACCTTCTTCTTTTTCTTATATTGATGGCTGTTTCGTCAGGTGTAGCATCTTCAACAGGAGGCAAACTCTTTCGAATGTTTTCAATTGATTTTTCAAAATATTCGATTGCTATTTGTATTTTTGTTGGATCTGTTTGAATTTTTTGTAGCTGGTTGTACAAAATATCTACATGCGGCATAACTTGCGCAAAAAAATGTAACCAAAACAAAAAACATTCATCTTCAAGCCATTTAGCAAATCCACCAGCTTGTGTAGTTGTTTCCGAATTATATTTTTTTGGTTGTCCTATTTGAATATTCGTAAAGCACGTGAGAACGTCATCTTTGTAGGTAAAAATGGTTTGGACTGTTTGAGAATTTGTATTCCAACGCGTCTGTGATGATCTCGGTTGTTGGGATGTTTAAAGAATACTCATACGTGTTTTTTTTGCTTTTTATTGTGGACTGTAACTTTTCACCTTTATGATTTACATAGATTTACGAATCTCGCCTTCTCACTGTTTTGCACACACACTCATTCTCTCTATACTTCTGTACTTCGTCTCGACGGCGCATGTCCCAGAACTAACAACTTACACATGTGAAATTCTGGGGTGCGTTCAACATGTCTACAATTGAACATGCCGCCGGCCTTGAAATACCGTAGTATTTCAACCAAATATTAACTTGTTACCATAACATTAACAACAGTAATATAAGTCAACAATGCGAAAGCTATAACTAACTAACCTAAGTGATTACATAAGCGGCATAAGCCATATAAACAATATACATACTACGAACTAACATTTTTTAATTAGCGTCAGCCTTCATTACACTCATTTTCCTCGAACGGTAACAAACATATCTTCGACACACTGCGCTTCACTACACTATTTTTTGTTTTCACCGTCACCACTCGTATTAAACCATCCGCACCGGGGTGTAGAGCAGTAACTCGTCCCATCGCCCATTGAAGGGGTGGTAAGTTGTCCTCTCGCAGCAACACTAGCGCACCAAGGTGGATATTGGGTTGTGACCGCTGCCACTTGTTGCGCCGCTGTAGCTCGACCAAATATTCCTTGGACCATCTCAACCAATACTGTTGTTGCAATTTTTGGATATACTGGAATCTGGATAACTTATTGTCCGGTATTGCTTGAAGGCTTGGGTCTGGAACCGACGTTAGTCTTCGTCCAATTAAGAAATGCGCCGGCGTAAGCACATCCAAATCCTCAGGGTCTTCAGTCATTGGGGTGAGTGGACGGGAGTTAAGGATAGATTCTATTTGGGTCAATACTGTGCTTAACTCTTCGTACGTGAGGTGAGCATTTCCTACTATTCGTCGTAAGTGATTCTTTACACATTTGATATTAGCCTCCCAAATGCCGCCAAAATTAGGAGCATGTGGTGGAATGAAATGCCAAGAAGTATAATCACTAGATAAATGATCTGTTATTGAGTTATTTTCATTTTTTAAAAACTCATATAATTCCTGTATTTCCTTATTTGCGCCTACGAAATTAAGCCCATTGTCCGAATATATATTTTTCGGATTACCTCGTCTTGAAGTAAACCGTCTCAAAGCCGCTATAAATGATTCCGAATTTAAACTTGTTACGACTTCGATATGCACTGCTTTGACAGATAGACAAATGAACAGACACACGTAGGCCTTGAACCGCGATGTTTTTTGTCCCGTATTAGTAGAGGTCCCGCGTAATCGATGCCCGTGTTATAGAATGGAGGAGCTGGCGTGACACGCACCTTGGGAAGATTACCCATGAGCTGCTCGAGTGTCTTTGGTTTGGCCTTAAAACAGGATACACAACGCCGAATGATTCCCTTGCATAAATTGCGACCTTGAGTAGGCCAGTAGCCCTCCCTTACACTTGCTAATAATTGCTGAGCCCCACAATGACCTAACCTTTTATGCTCATGTTCTAAGAATAGTTTAGTTATGTTATGGTTTGGAGGTAATATTATTTGATGTATACCCTCACGGCCCATTTGCGTTTGTTGTAGTCTACCCCCCACTCTCAATAACCCGTCAGGATCTAGGAATGCATTCAATGGCAGCAATTTACTCCGCTTCTGTAATTTCTTATTCATTGAAAGGTATTCATAATCAGACTGAAACTGTTCGCGTTGAGCTTGGTTTATTAATCTATTAAACGAATGTCGTAATTCTTCCGAAGTTAGAGGTCCTATCGTTCGATTACCTGCTGCTTGTTTACAATTATGACCAAACCGTAACAGATAAGCTGTAATCCGCTGTAGTTTCCGAAACGTAGAATATTTCTTATAGAAGTTATCTAACCCCTGTTGTACCACCAGTGTGACAGTAGCCTTACGAGTTTCCGGTATATCTGCTATTGAATGATTATTAACACTTGATTCTGGCCATAACGATTGATCTTGTTTTAACCACGAAGGCCCCTCAAACCAAAGTTTTGAATTGACTATATCGCTAACCGTCATACCTCGACTTATTAAGTCCGCTGGATTGTCGCCTGATCTCACATGTCTCCAATTGCGCGTTTCCGTGAGCGATTGGATTTCACTAACTCTATTTGCCACGAACGTCTTCCATTTGTTAGGTGGACCCTTAATCCAGCATAAAGTTATTGTAGAGTCACTCCAATAAATTATATTCTTGAATTCAGTATCTAATGCATGGATAACCTTTTGAGTTAAATTCGCTAATAATTGTGCTCCGCAGAGCTCGAGACGCGGTATATTTATATTCTTTATTGGTGCTACGCGTGATTTAGCACAAACTAATTTTGTCACATACTCATTTGATTTTAATTTCGTCCTAACATATATACATGCTCCGAATGCCCTTTCGCTCGCATCCGCGAATCCATGCAACTCATAGTATATTGCTTCAGGATTAGTTATGTGACGTGGAATGTTTAAGCCGACTAAGTCAGAAATTTGCTTACGAAATACTTGCCACTCTATGTTCAGTTCATTTGGGATTTGCTCGTCCCAGGAAAGCTGTAATTGCCATAATTTTTGAATCTCAACAGTTTTGCTAAGATAATCACCGGGGCTAACAAACCCAAAGGATCAAAGATTTGTGACACCTCTGATAGTATCACGCGTTTCGTGACCACCCTGTCAATCTTACCCTGGCCAACCGAGAACTGTATTACATCTGCATTTGAGTTCCAATAGATGCCTAACGTCTTGCTTGTCTGATTAGCGCTTAAGTTTATAATATTCGAGCTCAAATTTGCATTCGACAATTTGAACTTGTTAACTAAATCAGGTACATTTGTATGCCATTTTCTAAGTTCGAATCCCGCGGATAAGAATGTACTTGAGAGATCGCGTTGTAAATTTAAAAGACCATTAATATCCTTATTTCCCGTTAGCACGTCGTCCATATACATATGTTTTCTAATAACTCTGCTTACATCAGGTTTTGTCGTTTCGTTATCCCTTGCCAATTGCTCTAAACACCTAGTCGCTAGATACGGCGCCGACGCCGTCCCGTAAGTTATAGTATTCAATTCAAAACAATCGACATTGTCATTTGGATCGAATCGCCATAATATGCGCTGTAAGCATCGTTGTTCCGGCCGTATTAATATTTGCCGATACATCATAGTAATATCCGCCGCCAATACAAAGGTATGCCATCGAAATGAAATTAAGATAGAGAAGAGTTCGTTTTGTACCGTAGGTCCGACATATTGTGTTTCGTTTAGACTTATTCCCGAACTCGTTTTTGCGCTGGCATCAAAAACCACTCTCAACTTTGTAGTTAGACTCGTTTCCTTAACTACAGGGTGATGCGGCAGGTAACACCCGACGCGCGCTTCCGATTCCTGGACTTTTGTCATATGGTTTAGTTCTAAGTATTCGCGCATAAATGCGTTGTATTGCCTTTTGAGCTCTAAATTTTTACTTAATTTATTTTCAATTGAATAGAGTCGTTTTAACGCGATATCTCTGGATTCACCCAAGTTCTCGACATTATCCTTATACGGCACACTAACGACAAACCTACCCTGATCATTGCGCTCATATGTTTTATTAAAATGGTTTTCACAATAATTTTCACTCTCGGAATATATCGGTTTTGAATTTGAACAACTTTCTACCTCCCAGAATTTTTCTACATTTTTGTTTAATGTCTCTAAATTGAAGCAAGATATCTGCATATTATATTCTGTCTCCTTGCAATTAAGATTACCACCTATTACCCAGCCTAACTGAGTGTGCTGTAAGTTAGGCTTGTTTTTCCCTAGCTGTATAACACCCTCGCGAAGCAAGTCCCAGTAAATATTCGCGCCAAGCAATATATCTATGGACCCCCGTTTATTAAAGCTTGGATCTGCCAATTGTATGTGATCTGGAATATTTAAACATGAGTAGTCAAATGAAACCGAAGGTAATGATTCTGTGATTTTTGGCACTATTAAGGCCGAAACCGTAGTTTGAAATGCCTTATCAATAGAACTTAGTTTCAATGTAGTTTTGTAAGTTACTTCCGTCTTGGTTTGACTTATACCCGAAATTGTCGTATGTGCCCTTCCTCTTTCTAACCCGAGTTGTTTGCATAAATCATCCGTTATCATTGTGCTTTGTGACGCACTATCTAACAATGCTCTACAAGACCGCGTATTTCCGCATTTGTTATATATTAGCAACGTTGCAGTTGACAGTATTACTTGTGACATTTTTCTACCCTCCAACGAGTGGCATACGCTTGTTTTGTTTATCTCGCCTTTTTCGTCCTTTTGAGCACCCCACGTATCCACCGCTTGTGTCTCCGAACGTTGCGTTTCTACGTTGTTATTGTTTGGCGAAGTCAAATGTAATAATGAGTGATGTCTACCGTTGCATTTAAAACAAGAAAGAGATTTGCAATCTTTTACTAAATGATTTTTTCGTAAACAGTTAAGGCAGGCACCGATTTGTTTCGTCTTGTTTATTCTGTCGCTTACCGACAGCCCTAAGAATACTGGACATCTGTATATTACGTGATTTTCCTTACAACACACACATGTGAAACTATTTGCCTGGCCACCTGCTGTAGCAGCGTAGACCTGTGATTTATTTTTATTTTTTGCGTTTATAGCTGACCCTCTTGTTTCGAATTTGTTTTCCTCCAGTTGTTCTAAAATGTCGCATTTTGTTTTTAAGAATTTGTTCATATCAGCTAGTGTCGGAAGCTCGTTTGCCGTTTCGAAAGATTCCCAATCCCTACGAGTTGTCGCATCAAATTTACTTGCAATTATATATATAATAATTGTATCCCACGTGTCCGTATTTAATCCCATCGACTGAATTGAGCGTAGATTTTTGTTGACGTTATCAAACAGCTCTCGCAGTTTTGAGTGTGACTCCCGCGACAACGGAATTTGGTCAAATATAGCTCTAATGTGGTTGTGAACTAGCAGTCTTTTATTCTCGTACCGTTCGCACAGCAAGTCCCAAGCTATTTTATAATTTGCTGCCGACACCGCTATCGACTGTATTAAGTGACTAGCCTCCCCTTCCAAGGCAGATTTCATATAATAATATTTTTGTATATCAGAGATTGTTTTATTGTCATGTACTAGCGCCGTAAACGCGTCCCTAAATTCTAGCCACTGATTACAAGCGCCCCCAAATGTTGGTAGTTTTATAATCGGTAATTTTACCTGCGTCTGTTCATTATTCTCCTGTCTCAATACCTTCACGTGATTTGATTCGCTTTTTTCCCGAAAGTTAGAAACCACCAATTTTGCATTTGTTATTACCTCAAAGTAATTTTCTTCGAAACTGTTTCGTTCTACATACTCGGACAATGGCACTTCGTCTGACTTATCTTGCGTCAAAATTTCGATCTGCGTTTGAATAACATTAAATTCCTCAAAACTAGGCTCTAATTTTTCTAATCTTAACTGCATTTGGGCTACACTTTGCTCATTGACATCTTGTATTGAGTTAAAATATTTATCAAACCTATCTAATTGAGATTTTAAAGTTTCTCGTTTTAATTTCAATGTTTTAATTTCCTCCGACATTTTTTAAGCTTTAATACTGTAGTATTGACACAAATGGTAAGTTAGAATAGGAGTACAACGTGATATAAAGGATAATGACTGAATGTGCTTACTGTTTTGTTGTCTGTGTTCCGTCGCTCGACGTCTCTAGCTTGTATTAGATTTTCTATCCAAGATGGCGGTTCACGCTGTCGATTCACCAACCTGTTGCATTATTCAAGACGTTGTCTTGACCACATCCGCAGCTCGCCAAGGACCAAACTTATGTTGGGATGTTTAAAGAATACTCATACGTGTTTTTTTTTTGCTTTTTATTGTGGACTGTAACTTTTCACCTTTATGATTTACATAGATTTACGAATCTCGCCTTCTCACTGTTTTGCACACACACTCATTCTCTCTATACTTCTGTACTTCGTCTCGACGGCGCATGTCCCAGAACTAACAACTTACACATGTGAAATTCTGGGGTGCGTTCAACATGTCTACAATTGAACACGGTATTCTTTTGTCACAAACATCTTTTAAGGCTGCTGTACGATCAGGAGAATTTGAAAAAAATTGGCAATGCTATTTAGATTTAGAAAAAAAATTCTTACACTTGGTATACTTGAAACTGCCTGTTCTAATAATTTATTAAGTTGATGAGCATAGCAGTACAGAAAATGGGCATTTTTATATTTTTCCCTAATTTTCACATTGACGCCTCCTAAATGGCATCGCATAACAGCTGCTCCGTCATAAGTTTGGGCAATTAATTTATTTGGACAGTTTTGTAATACTGGTTCCAGTTGCCGTAAAATACATTCCGATAACCGATCTGCATCTTGTCCTTCTGGATTGGAGAAAACATTGCCGTTCAATTCATAGCGAAACACTAAAACCATTTGAGTTTGTGACGAAATATCGGTTGTGTCATCACACATAATTGCAAGAAAAGAGCTGCCTACAATTTCTTGCAAAATATGTTCTCTGCATACTTCAAACATGCACTGTAATAGTTCATTCTGTATAGTTTTTGAAGTTCCTTTAAAAACATGGGCATCACTAAGATGTTTATCTAAAACGGGATCAATTTTTGCACTATAGTCTATCAGTTCCAAAAATACCCCTTTGTTTACCGAGTCACTTTTTTCATTATGTCCACGAAGAGGAAGGTTACATGTACCACATAGTTTTAAGATATCTGTAATTTTTGAAAGAAGCAATCGATTTTTCTTAACTGTTTCGTTGTGACTATTTATTTGTTCTGCATAAGCACTACTTAAACAAGAAGCAATATTTACTCTTCCTAAAAGTAAAAAACTCACCAAGTTATTTTTGTGTTTAGGAGAATTTTCATGTTTTTTAATTTTCTCCGGTAAATATTTCAAGTCAGAAACTCCAGTTTTCGTCCAGTTTTCTTCACCTCCTCCAAAAAATAAACATACAAAACAAAAAAATCTATTTGTTTCGTCACAACCACACAACCACAGGGTCTTATCATAAATGTTTTTATCAAATTTGCGAATAAAAGCCGGCCTACTTTTGCACTCTTTCTGTACCTGAACTAAATTCAACACTGGCGTTGGACGTCCGTTATTTTTCAATTCGACTTTTTCCTCTAAACTTAAATTACTAATAACAAGTTTTTTTATTTCACTAACCCTCATTTTAAACTTAAACTTATAAAATATGTCTTAAAAAGCGCCAAACCAAAAACAAAACACGTATAACTACACTGCAGTGATACAGGATACTGCCTCATTGAGTCCCAAAATAAAGCGCACGAGCCTATCGTCGCCTACCCCTCACGTGCCAATTTGTCCAATCATATGTAAAAATATGCTTTCACGGTGGACTACGATTTTACCGTACGCGATGCACTGGGGATTGCGCGCGCGGTCAGACTCTTTCACGGAGTACATCCACTTTATGCTACCAACCTAACATATATGACATATTGATTGCATACTATTTAGATTTTTTATTGATTTAATAAATACATTATTTTAAGTTTACAGTTTGAAAATATCTGGGGGGGGGCGGAATCCCAGAGTCCTCCTTCACGAGCCGCCACTGCTGTAAAGTGATTTAATCCAAATGTAGTATCCTTATATCCAAATCGGTATAAAGAAAACTCTAGTTTATAATTTATATCATACATTAAATCAGTTAATTCAGACAAAAAGATTTTGAACTCAATTATGAGGTAATGTCAGGTTATCTTTTCTCTAAAACTATTGCCTCTACATAAAAACATATTCATGCTTCAATCTCGGGATAAATATCCGTTGTTATAACGAAATATTTAGATTTTTTTGAGACTTACATTTTAAGTAAAAATTAAGTCCAAAAAAATCTTTAAAAACCAAACATTTGTGTATTTCAGTCTAAAACTTTAATAAATTATCCAACATTTAATATATACTTTAATAAAAATATTTTTTTAAATGAACTTGAATGAAAACGGACAAATAATTTGACTGTTAGAAACTAGAAATTTATGAACACTGAACTTTTCGAATGCCAATCACTCAAGATATAATAGGTCAAATAAATTTTACCAAAATGGAAATTAAAGATTTTTTAATCTACTTTCTGAAAAAAATTGTATTTTTTAATAGTCAGATGAGGAAAAATAGTGGCATTCGAAAAAATCGAAAAAAACTGAGAAAACCGAGGTTTAAACGTTCCCTGAGAGCAGCCTAATAAATCGAGCGCATTTTCGATATTTTTCCCTAAAAGGTAATTCCTTTAGTTCCAATCGTTCATAGTGTGGCGTCCCGATTGGCTAAAATTTGCCCTTATTTTTTTGCTTGTCGAAATTTTCAAATACAGATGCTAACATATGATAGACCTTTTTCCTCTTACTTTCTATAAAATGCTCCATTTCTGAGAAAAACGGATTTAAGCATTTTACATTACATAACCTTAGTAAAATTCAAAAAATTTGTTTGGATGGCTAAAACGGGTACATATACCATTATGAATTTTGATGTCACTATATAGGGTGTTAATGAAGCACTTCATAAAACTTTAATAGTGCATTTTATGTCTAAATCAATAAAAAAAAATCTACAAATACGTGCCTGGAACCATTTTGTTTTTGAGATAGAGGATGTTAAAATTTAAAAAAATAACAAATATTTAACCATCTAAGGCCCGGCTTTTCAATGGTAGATTAATTTAACTTTCACTTTTCATATGGAGATTTAGTAGAGTAATAACATAAAATTAAACATGAACCTATAAATATATTCATAGTTAAGATACTTAACTTTTATTTTTAGAGAAAGTTTTTGTTTTATTGGCCAAAATTTAAAAAAGTACAAATACAATTTTAAATGTAATCATGAAAGGAATAATCCCCTAAAAAATTCAAAACACTATACACTACTGAAATTTTTTTATTTCTTACATTGTACCTATTCAAAATTTCATATATATATAAAAATCATATTTTTTTTGTCTGACGAATAGTTTCAATTTTTTTTTAATTATTTTGAATTTAAAATATAAAATCACGAATGGATCTTTTTTTATAAAATGGGCAATATTTATTTCTTAAAAATACATAAATTAGAATTAAATGCACTTATCAAATTTCCAGTATTTGTGTACCAATTCTGTAAATTTTAACCCTAATTAATTGTCTTTAGTTCAAGTTTCATCAAACTACATAAAGCATCTTAAAGGTGATATAAGTAAATTACTGAAATTTCAACACTGTATCTCGAATATGAACGATTTCCGGGCCCATGTTTAAGATCCTGGTTTTATTTTATAACACAGCATCCATCATTAAAATTTGGCAAAGTAATTCTATTAACACCCTGCATAAGAATGATTTTTTAAATAGAAAAAGTAATAGCTAAAAGAAAAAATGGACTAGTTTTTGCATCTTGATAAATTTAAAAAATACAACTCTATTAAAGTCTATAAAATATCAACAGGTACCTCCTGTTTAGCCATAAGATACATCTTTTAAATATTAATTTCATGTTATAGTTTCAAAAAATAAAAAGGAATACTGAAAAATAAGTACTTATGTATGTATACTTATTTTATTTCATTTTTTTTAGAAAAAAATGAACGAATCAAGACAACATAATGTTAATAAATAATTAATTAAATTGACGATATAATACTATTCACTTACTATTTATTGAGCTTAGCAAGTCAGTTGATATATTTGTCAATTCCATATCCATATCCGCATTACTCTCTTCTGTTTCTGCATTAGCATTGTAATCTGTAAGAAAAATTTGAAATTATATTATCATTTTTAAATTAAATTTATTTTCTTACATTGTGTCACTTCACCTGTAGGCTGCAAGATAACTTGATGTATCAGCTTTATTCGTTCATCATGTGCCTTACTTATGATGATATTCTCTTGCTCACGATAATGTGGAGATTCATATTCCAAAACTCCCTCAGTTTGAATTAAAGATGAGCATTTAGTGACAGACTGATCACAACGTTCTAATACTGGAAGAAAATGTAAACTCATTTAATAATTATTAGAATTCCAACAAGGGCATGAACAAAAACTTTTAACTACCTCTATGCCAGTTCTGAATATTGTTTTAAAATTTTTATCAATATTTACAATTGACAATATCTTGAACTCACAATGTTATAAACAGTGATACTTTTATATAAAAATATGTAAAATTATTCAAATTGTTACTTAACATACAACGACAATAAACACTGGTAATAATAAAAAAGAAAATAAGTAAAACTTTTTAATAGGGCAAAACTTACCAACATGAGGCACGCCTTTGTTCAACTTCGGAATTATCAAATCACACAGTTTTTGTGTGGCAAATCCCACAAGTTCATTGTTATACCATGATCCTTTTTTGGTACAGAAGCAAATGCTTCATCATCAAAATGAACAATTCCATACGGATATGTTTTATTCATAGGAGAAGACATAATTTTAGTAAAATGACGACTTTCAAGAAAGGTAGGTAGTGAATTTCTTTATCAGAGAAAATAAACCTGTAGGAAAAATAATTATTTTAAAAAAGCAAAGTAACACTTATGCTAATATATTTACAATGAATTGTAAATTTTCCATTAAATTTAAAACTGTGTTTTAAACATTTAAAAAAATATATATGCAATTTTTTTATCCATTTTTTTTAACAAATCTGCAAAATGCAATTTTTTTTCTTGTTTAACATTCTCACTATCTATTATTTTCTAAATTTGTTAAACTACTGAATAGAAAAAGAAAACACATAAAATACAATAACTTCTTGTAATAATAAATTATTATAGAAACTTAAAATAGGTACCTACTTATTAAGATATAGATGGTATTTATTAATCTTATCAATTTATGGCAAAATTTTTTGGAAATTACTACTCAGCACTGACTTAATTCAGCATAAAACAGTATTTTGTTAGGACCTATATACAAGGTATACCTATCAGATTTATTTAAATACATCTTAAGCTGCTTCATGCAGATCGATGAAGCTTAGGTTCATCAAGGTTATACAAATTTGTCAACCAGTGGGGGACAATTTCATCGCCACTGAATATTTTAATAATTGGATAAAATCATTTGATTCAAGTCGCTATTTCTAAGAAAAATACAGTGTGTCCCTTTAAGTTCTCTACAAATGGTAACTTTTTTATTTTCAATTTTACGAAAAAAGGTATTTTTTATAAAAAGATTTACTTTTTGAAAAAATGATATTAAACGTTTCAATCTTGGGATAGCATATACAGGATGGCCAAAATTAAAACAAAATAAAATTTGACAAGCGAGAAGTACAATTAATTTTTATTTTCGAGAAAAATGTAATGGGAAAATGTTACTTGGAATTAAAAATTAAGTCTAAGTTTAGATTCATAACGTCCTATTTTTTTGTCCATTTAGGTTCTCTACAAATAGGTAACTTTTTTATTATCAGTTTGACGAAAAAATATATAAGTAGTTTATAAAAAGTTCTGCTTTTTGAAAAATTGGTATTAAATTTTTCACAGTTGAGATAGCAGAGTGGCCAAAAATGAAAAATCAAGTTTAGAACAAGAATATGATACTTTGATTTCCGATATTGAAACAAGATATTTTTCAAGCTTTGTCATCCGGAACGGGACACTGATTAGTTACACCAAATAGATCTTTGGATGAAATAGATTGATGCCGCAAATAAATTACATTTAATAATAATTGATGAATGTGTCTTTTTCAAAAACACAAATCAATCTCAATAGTAAACATTACATGAAAATAATAAATTGATAATAAAAAAGTTAACCATTTGTACTTACAGGGACACACTGTATACCTATCTTCTATTTTATTCAAAAATGAACCATTTTACAGTATTTTTTTATATAACATAAATCTACATGCTTCAATAAAACAAAAGTAATTTCAGTACATTAGTATCACAAAAAATGTTTATAGGATTTTTTTATTGGAAATATAATTTTAAATGCACAATGTAATTACGAGAAATTCAAAAAATTCGTTAGTGCAGGAAATTGTTTCATTTACGTTTGAACCATGAATTTTATATATGTACTTATCAGGAATTTATTAAAAAAATAAATAATTTATTTAAGTACTTACCCATTACAGTTATTTCTACAGAAAGTACCTATAAGTTACCTATGCACTTATTTACTTATTAGTTTGTTAACCACAACAGTCACTGTAAATGTATTTGCTCACTTGATGCCACTGTGCACTTAATGCCAATTTTGCAAACCGTATGCCCGTATGTATAACCATGCAGGTGCAAACTCTATGCGGGAATTGAGTGGTGCTACTTGTTGCTGTTGGCTGAACTTGTATTCCTGCTTCGTGGATACTTAGAACACTCTTTTATCTATGCTTAGAACTGTTTTAACTTTTCAACGATATCGATAATCGATATATACTAACTACTACCATACACCGCGCTGCAAAAACGTCGAAGCAAAAAATGTATTTTTTTGTAGATTAAAGCCAGTAAACTAAGAAACTAGGCCAAAATTAATTCGCGTATGAACATTTTGGTCTCTAACTGTCTACACTCTACAGCTTTCTGCGCAATCTCACAATGATGATACAAGGGTGTTAGAAAATAGTAAGATTATGAACACAGTAACTATAATAAAATTATAATTGTATCAAATAAGCCTCAAATATTTCTAACATTTAAAGAAATGAAATGTTAAATTTTAATTACTTATTTTCAATGTGGATTTGTAAAGAAAGAATGATATCTTTAGATTAGATCATTGCGAGTTAATTTTTGTAAACCCTTTGTAATATAAATGATCTGGAATGAACGCAACGTGACGCGCACGCGCATTATACAGCGTTAGATAGTCCTTGAGAGGGAAAATAACTTTTTAACGGTATCTATCAACGTTGCCAGATTTTTTTTTTGGGCAAAGCGGGATTTTGAAATCTTTTGAGTAAAAAAAAAGGGTTTCTTTCGTCGAAAGCGGGACATACTTAAAAAACGTACATAATCAATAGTTTTTAACTACTTATCGTTTTATTTGAGTTTTAAATTAAGTTTACATGACGATAGATGGCCAAATTTGCCATAGAAAATAAAATAAAAATATTAGGGTATGTAGTCTCCATGGAAAATACGTTACTTTAGTAAGTATACCAATAACAATAACTGTCTGTTTTACCCTGTAGTTAGGCAGTTAAGTCTTCAGAGGTATATAAATTATATTACATAATATAAAATAAGTAAAACATTATTTATGAATTACTTATTCATATTTCTGTGAAGATTCAACTTCTTTTAAAGTTTCCTTTTTTTCTTTAATATAGATGAAGAACTCTGCACAGTATAGTTCCAGATTGAATTGGATGAGTAATTCTGTTTTCATTAAATACGGAGCATTTATTTTTGGCATTAGACTATTTTAAATTCATTTGGGAAAAAACGCGTTCGGGAAAGCAGTTTGAAGTTGGAACTCTTAATAAAAAATAAACTAGTTTAAACATATTCCTG
>NW_019416687.1:49184-59240 GCF_000390285.2 Anoplophora glabripennis | reverse complement strand
TGGCTTCCTAATAAAAAATAGAACAAATAATGTGCACACTTTTTTCTTCTAAATTGAATGACAACGGAGATAGAGAGGTTAATGTAAATGGGCCATTTTTCAAAAAAACCCTGTATATCTAAAACTAATCAAGTTAGCCAAGATCTTTTGGGACCAGCGAAGTAAACTCAAAAAAAGAGGACGGGACATCGATATCAGATTTTTTGTATCTATCACGGTTTTGGCTGTACCCTATAAAACTATCGAAAATCAACCACCCTGTACATGTATTTGCTCACTTAATGCCACTGTATAAAACTATGACCACTTGCCAATTTTGCAAACCGTGATAAGTATACTATTTATATTATAAATATATGTATGTATAACCATGCAGGTGCAAACTCTAAGCGGGAATTGACTAATTGAGTGGTGCTACTATTGCTGATGAGAACTTGTTTTCCTGCTTCGTGGATACTTAGAACTGTTTTAACTTTTCAACGATATCGATATATACTGACTACTACCATACACCGCGCTGCAAAAACGTCGAAGCAAAAAATGTATTTTTTTGTAGATAAAAGCCAGTAAACTAAGAAACGGCCAAAATTCATTCGCGTATGAATATTTTGGTCCCTAACTGTCTACAGCTTTCTGCGAAATCTCACAATAGTCACAATGATGATACGAGGGTGTTAGAAAATAGTAATGCTTATGAACACAGTAACTATAATAAAGTTATAATTGTATCAAATATTTCTAACATTTTAAAAAATGAAATGTTAAATATGAATTACTTATTTTCAATGTGGATTTGTAAAGAAAGAATGATATGTTTAGATTAGATCATTGCGAGTTAATTTTTTAAACCCTTTGTAATATAAATGATCTGGAATGAACGCAACATGACGCGCACGCGCATTATAACAGGCGCAGCGTTAGAGTCCTTGAGAGGGAAAATAACTTTTTAACGGTATCTATCAACGTTGCCAGATTTTTTTTCGGGCAAAGCGGGATTTTGAAATCTTTTGAGTAAAAAAAAGGGTTTCTTTCGTCGAAAGCGGGACATACTTAAAAAACGTACATAATCAATAGTTTTTAACTACTTATCGTTTTATTTGAGTTTTAAATTAAGTTTACATGACGATAGATGGCCAAAATTACCATAGAAAATATAATAAAAATATCATGGTGTGTAGTCTCCATGAAAAATACGTTACTTTACTACACTAATAACAATAACTGTCTGTTTTACCCTGTAGTTAGGCAGTTAAGTCTTCAGAGGAACATAAATTATATTACATAATATAAAATAAGTAACATTATTTATGAATTACTTATTCATATTTCTGTGAAGATTTAACTTCTTTTAAAGTTTCCTTTTTTTTCTTTAATATAGATGATGAACTCTGCACAGTATAGTTCCAGATTGAATTGGATGAGTAATTCTGTTTTCATTAAATACGGAGCATTTATTTTTGGCATTAGACTATTTTAAATTCATTTGGGAAAATACGCGTTCGGGAAAGCAGTTTGAAGTTGGAATTCTTAATAAAAAATAAACTAGTTTAAACATATTCCTGGTATCATTTATTCGAAATTGTTTAAAGAGTTGGTGCCATTTCTGTGCAATGGTGTCTACAATTTCCCATTACTACGTTCAAGGATGATTTCAACAAGTTAAATACTTCATGTAAGTTAGCTACTGAAACACCGTCGAAAAATCACCGAAAAGCGGGACTTAAGCCTGTTCCGCGCGGGATATTTAACTTCGGGCTAAAAATCTGGACGTCTCGCTAAAATCGAGACGTCTGGCAACGCTGGTATCTATACACATTATTATTACACTCCAAATATCCAGGGCATTTGTTTTATTCTGAACACAAAAAAATAGGAAATGTGAACTAGTACCTAAAGATAATTATGTTTTACTATATAAAATTACTTGAAAATCCCAACTGATTGCAGGGCATTGAAATTTTAAATTGCCTTAAATTTTACAAAAATTTACTGAAATTATATATAAATCACTGACAGAGCTACTGGAAACTTATCACTTACAACCTTAGAATTCCTATTGGGTTTTTTGAAAATTGGAGTTATTATTTTTTTTATTTAAAATAAGCTTATCACCACATCTACCTCTATGTACAGGTTTGATTTGTATAAAGAATCAGAAGAAGAAAAAAGTGATATTTGTTCACAACCAATTCATACAGGGCTTACAAAAGACATTGTATGTCAAGTAAGTATCGTGAATTATCAATGCATAAACTCGTGTATTGTCAGGAAAATGTCTTTTTCGAGTTTCAAACTCTAGTTTTATGTCTACAGTGGATGACTTCATGACGTCTTGTTAATGTGAACAATTTATAACAAATAGTGGATTTCTTCTGAATTCTCCAATATCCATCATCGGTTCATAATTATTTTTATCATAGAAGCTGCATCTAAAGTTTTCGTAGGCGTAATAAGCTGTGGAATCTAGTTTCTTTTCGAAATCCAAATGAATTTAAGTATAACCGAATATTGCTTATATCTGCATGTTTGAATCGGGTAATATCCTTGGTCCTATTACCATAGCTATCAGTACTTTGGAAACAGATAATGATATATCGAGGTCTTTCTAAACTGTTAGTTGTCTTTATAGCCCAGATATCAGTGGCGGTTTTTCGTAGTGTAATAGTTTTAATTTTTGTCTATCTTCAGGGACAATATGCCTTATTTTCCATTCGATTTTATTAATTTCAAGGTCGGCATCGACTTCTCCGATATAACAATTCTTAAAAGATCGGGCACTTATCAGTATAAGCTCTTGCTTATCGTTGAAAATTCCCCTGGTATAATCTTCGGCAAAACCCATAAGATATTTTAGAGGTAATTTCTCACTAAAAACATGAGTGATTGTATCCAAAATATCTTGTTTTTCTTCTGTTAGTCCCCATCCGTAAGATAATAGCGTTTTTTATTGCGTTTGGTCCCATGAAACTATTGTTTTCATAGTTGTATATTGATATACCAGGTTTTCGAATGACGGCTGCTTGTTCTCTACCCATTTCATAACAGATTTCATCGAAAAGAAATGCTAATGCGTTGTTGGATAAGTAGCACACTTTATTGNTATTGTAAAACAATTTATATGGGTTAGAAAAATCGAGATTAGTAAAAACGTTTATTGAATTTGCAAGTCGAAACATCGCAATGAGAGGGGCTCGGACGGAGACTCTAACGGTAGGGACATGAAACATTAACGGCGAACGGGTACGAAATGGCGGCGCATTGAAGGGTACTAACTGTAAGATATTTGGTTCATTTATCAAATCATTAACAACCTTATACAAAAACATGATCTGCGCAACTTTACGCCTAATGTCCAATGAGATTATCCCAAATTCTGTTCTAAGTTGCGAAGATCTAATGCAATTGTAATCAGGGCGCACATGATATTTTTTAAAATAAAGATATCTTAGAAATTTATTTTGAATCTTTTCAACTGAGCTCAAATAAGTTTGGGGCTGTGATTGCCAAATAATTGAAGCAAATTCAAGTTTAGATCTAACAAATGTAAAATAGAGAATTTTCAATGTTTGTATATTTGTGAAAACTGCAGTTTGTCTGATAATAAATCCTAACATTCTGTTTGCAGAATCTGTAATATATTTGACATGTTCAGAAAACGAAAGATCACTACCATATCTCAAGCCGAGATCCTTAATGTTATAAGTTCTATTTAGTAAATTACCACTCATGTAGTAATCAAACACAATGGAATTCTGTCTCCTTTTAGAACAAAAAGAAACAACATGGCACTTCTTGAAATTGAAAAGTAATTTGTTATTGACACTCCAGTTGACAATACTATCTATGTCCCTCTATAGTGCCACACAATCTCTAACGGTTTCAATTTTTCTATAAAATTTTAAATCATCAGCATAAAGTAGACATTTCGAATGCTCACAAACCATTGGAAGGTCATTAATAAACAATAAAAACAATAATGGTCCCAAGTTTGAACCCTGAGGCACCCCAGAATTGGCGTGATATTTGCCTGAAGTGTTTCCATTGTGTTCAACAACAAAATATCTGTTCTGTAAATAACTCTTAAATAAATTTAAAGTGTTTGGCGAAATACAATGTCTATGAAGCTTTCTAAATAATAAATCATGATTAACTTACCATATATATCATTAGTAAATAAAAGTAAATTAGTATTTATTGACTTTTTTGCAACAAATCCATGTTGCTGTGTTGAAATATTTTTCTCCATATGCTGATACAGTTTTGTATAGATATGTTCAAATAATTTGGCTGGGACACACAAAATTGCAATTCCTCTATAATTTGCCACATTCGATTTTTCCCCACTTTTGTGAATTTGAGTATATTTGACCAACTTCCACAAGTCCGGAAAATTCCCTGATTGCATAATTAAATTATAAATATGAGTTAAAGGTGGTCTTACCCATTCTTGACAGCCTTTTAAAATATAAGGAGGTATACCATCACTACCAGCTGCTTTCTTTGGTTTTAATTTTTTTACTGCCAAATCATAATCTAAGTAATCAATTGTGCTCAAATTTAAAAAGTTATTATGATAAACCTCAGTATTCTCTGGAAAATTAGTGGTATATGAAGATTTATTATTATCATAGATAGAGGAGAAAAACTGTGCGAAACCCTCAGCCGTTTCACTTTCATCAATATGTTTATTATTAAATTCGTACGTTTGAACATTGTAATTGCTGTTACCTCGTCTTTTATCAACAAATGACCAAAAATACCTAGAGTCAGAACTAATTTTATTTTCTATGTCACGGATATAATTTTGATGAGCTGTACGAATCATAGATTTTAATTTCCTTCTTACTTCGATGTATTTTTGCATAAATGTATCTGAAGAAGTTTTTTTCTTCCTATATACATTCTTATCTTTTAACAATTTTTTTATATCATTAGTAAACCATATAGGGTATTTTTTAAAGTTAGGATTAAATTTATATTTAGGTACACATTGTGCAAATATTGAATTTATAATTTCNGTAACCACTTTACACAAGTCGATGCTTTCATTCACTGTTTTTGCAGAATCTTGTTTGCTCTGTTGTTTGGCTTTCCACTTGGCAAATTTTCGACATTCCGGCTTCAAGTGGCCTATTTTCTTGCAGAAGAAACACGTCGATTTATTCGACTTTTCTGAAGACTTATGTGACTGAAAATTTGCTTTCATCGCAGTTTCACTGTCGCCGCTATTTGCTTGGTTTTTCCGTCGCTTGTACTCATCCCTTAACTTGCTTTTGACAAATTCAAATGTAAAGTCTTTGTCTGGTCTGCTTTCAATTGCAGATATTAAAGGGTCGTATGAGTTAGGCAAACTTACAAGCAACATTGCAGCCTGCAATTTGTCTTTTAGTGGTTCTCCTAACGCTGCTAATTTATCCACAATGTCAGTGTACGTTGTTACGTGATTTTCCATATCTTCACCTTCAGCTAATCGCAGCGTGCATAAATTTTTCAACAAGAACACTACACTACTCAGCGATGCCTTTTGATGATAATCCTTTAGACGTGTCCAAGCATCCTTTGCACTTTCAGCGCCACGAATGTGACAAATCTGATTGTCTTCTATGTTTAATGCTATAGATGAGAGAGCTTGTTCGTCGTTGTCTTTCCATTGTTGGTTCACTGGATTCGGTGCATTCGATTTAATCACTTCCCACACTTTTTCTTTCTTGAGTAGCATTTCCATCTTGTAGCACCATACTGCGTAGTTTTCGTTGTTTAGTTTTTCAACTGTATATCGCGCACTTGTGCCTTGAGCCATTTTTAACTGTCACTGATTTCTTTTTATAATCAATATTTAATACTTGCTTTGAATTCCAAATATCCTGGGCCAATAACCTGTCGGAGTGGTTCAGTGGAATGAATCGTTTTATTTGGAACACATAACTGCAATTGTTTATTGATAAAACAAGAATTGTTATAAATGACTAATACAGAAATACAATATATCGAAAGTAGACGCGGCGTGTTTGAATGCTTGGAAAGAACTAACTAACTGGGTGGTCGGTCGGTCCTTGGTGCCCTCCGTACTTGCAGGTCAAGAAACTGTCCCTTCGGTTGTTTATTACTTTATTACTCTTTGAGTTGCTGAATATATTACATCTAGTCCATGCAATATCGTTAACATTCAACACTTTGATATTTGGGATCAGCAACAAAGAAAAAGTTATCCAAAGACAATAACAATAGTTAGTATACCAAAATTCTTAGTTTAGTTTGATGAAAAGAAAAACTAAAATGTAATATATAATTTCTAAACATATTGTAATATTTGACTTTCAAACAAGACAAAGAAAAATTAATAAAAAATGAGTAATACTAGATCATATTTCTTCATCCCTATGGCCAGAAGACAGCATTTCAATTTCATCCCTGATTTCTAGATTACGGACTTGTTCTTCTGAAGTTACGATTATTTTTCGCCCCTGGTGTAATACATAAATTTTGCCATTTTTGGACCAACATACTGTATTGACTTTCTTCGCCAACTTATATATCTTAAGATTCTTTACAGACAGCAACTCAGTTATGTAAACTTGTGTACCTTTTAACTTCCTCTTTGCATAAAAAATAGAGTCTCTAATCCAGCGATGCACAAATACCACAACTAGCGGCCTCAGTTTTTTAGAATCCTTGATTTTTTGTCCCAGGCGATAGCAGAAATTGAGGTCTTGTTTTTCAATGTGTATTGACAATTTATTTGAAATAATATTAATAACATTTTCCATTAGTACATTAATATTAAACTCGCCATCCTCCTTTATACCATGCATTATTAAAGCATTATTATTTAGATACAAATTTAATTTGTCGGTATTATCGGACAGTTCATGGGTTGTTGACTTCAGCTGACTTACAGCAGTTTTGAGATGACTTAAGCTGGTTTCTATGGTGGCCTCAAAATTAGCAAATTTTTGTTGCAACTCACTAAATACACTAGAACTTGCAACTGTTGTAGTAGGTGTCGATGTTAACGATTTACAAAACTCCTTCATTTCATCTAAGCCACTTTTAAATTGCACTGCGAGTTCTTCTACCCGTACATTCAGTTCTCTAATATTTTTTGTCATTTTTGTAACTATTTCTTTCCATTCACTACTAAGCACTACACAACCTTTCACCGTCTATATGTCCATCTGTTTCACAGTAAATCCACTTAAGCCATAATATGTACATCAGAGCATCTTAACGTGTTCACTCGCTCAGCGCCATAGGTAGGTTATATTTACGATTGATGTCATTTACATTTTCTTTATTTATATGTATATTGATAAGTTATACACCTACAAATCTATTAAAATATATTTTGCTAGGAGCGGCTCTATAGGAAATAAAAAATAATTAAAATTGAAAATGAAGGAGGTGGAAAGTACAGGTTACTATGTTTTCTAAAGAGGTGAAAGGTATATAGATTGACGTCATTTACATTTTCTTTATTTGTATGTATATTTATAAGTTATACACCTACAAATCTATTAAAATATATTTTACTAGGAGCCGCTCTATAGGAAATAAAAAATAATGAAAATTGAAATTGAAAGAGGTGGTAAGTACAGGTTACTATATCTTCTAAAGAGGTATATGTTATTCGCAATAGCCGAAATCGCCCACTGCTCAATTTTTTGTCCGAAACGCGTTATGGGTATGGCAATTTGCCCACCATGCGTTTAGAGACCTTTTTTCGAACAGTGAGTAAAGCAAATTAACCAGAACGCGTTATAGGTAAAGTATGTCATCCACAATATCAAATATGTGTTCGCTCGCTTTTGTTTTGCCTTGTGGAACATTTCTTTACATATTTTACCCAAACGTGTTCTGATTAATTTGCTTTACTTACCGTTCGAAGAAAAACTCTCGAAACGTATAGAGGGTAAATCACCATACCCATAACGTGTTTTGGACAAAAAAATTCGGACAGTGGGAGATTTCGGCTATTGCGATTGTGAATAACATACACATAAAAATTTTTTTCATACTATTGATAGCATCTACTATGTTTTTTTGTAATTATATATTAACAGATGTTCCTATTAAAGTATATTTTGTTGAAAAGGATTCAATAAAAAAAAAATTAAAATTAATAATGAAGAGGCGGATCGCAGTATTAGCGGGTTCTTTAAAGAGGCGAGAGGTATATATCGCAAAATTATTCACCTCTCGCCTCTTTAAAATTACGATGTGCTTTTTCATTTTCAATTTTCAATGTTTTTTTTATTAAATCGTTGTCAACAAGATAGATAGATAGAATAGTATACGAGTATAAAAAGTTATGGTATTTATATGCTACAAACTTTGAAAATATGTATATATCATTCGCCTCTCTAGAAAACATATTAACCTGTAATTTCCACCTCTTTCAGGTCGGTATAAATACAACAATATATAATTTGCACCGATTTACATGGACCAAATTTTAACTGATTATAATGTAAATATAAGCAAAGCAGTGTTGAGACCGATATTATGGAAAATATATACAGGGTGTTTTTGAATGGAGTAGCATAAATGATACCAGTGAATCTAGATTTCAAAAGAACACGATCTGCAAAAAATCGCCTTAGTAAAATGTTCACCCTGAGTTTGTAGCATATAAATACCATAATTTTATAAAATAAATTACTATATTATACACGTATATTATTCTATCTATCTATCTTGTTGACATCGATTTAATAAAAAAAACATTAAAAATTGAAAATGAAAAAGCACATCGTAGTTTTATAGAGGCGAGAGGTGAATAATTAATTTTGCGGTATATTCTTAATATTTTTTTATAAATTTCACTTCATCTGCAATATTTATATTTAATTATCGTGAATATCCGAGCAGATGTCACTATTAAAATGTATTTTGTTGAGTACAATTTATGACCAGGTAAAATTTGGTCCATGTAATTCGGTGCACATTACATTTACCTACATTATTTATATAAATACTGACCTCATTCACAATTTTTATGCTTATATATCAGTTATAATACCTACAAATCTATTAAAATATTATTTGCTAAGAACGGCTCGATCCAAAAATAAAAATAATGGACATAGAAAATGAAAGAGGCGGAAAGTTGACTAATATGGTTTCTAAAGAGGCGAAATATACGCATTTTCAAATTTTGCACCATATAAGCATCATAAATAACTTCATGAAATACACTGAGAAAGTGCGCAGGAGAAAATACTTTGCTGACTTTTTTTAGCTTATTGTTAGACTGTAAACATTTTTGCAACAATAGCATAGCTGGTTTCCACGTTCAGTAGAATGTACTTTACTGATGCCATTTTACTGTCCGTGTTAAACACTTTACTGCCATTAAAAGTTACTTTCGTGTTATAGCAAAACGAAAAATTATAAAAAATATTTTTACTGTTATAGTTATTTACATCACTAGTATAGCAGATTATTGCCTGTGAATCAAAATTACTTTATATGCTTTATTTTTAGTAGCGTAGGTAGTATTTCTCCTGCCACAGCAAAATTTGTTTTATAAAGAAGACGTTCGAGAGTATTCGTGTGCTCTTGATCCCGTGTTCGTGCGTAAAGATTACGTCACATAGTAGTAGAGCAGGGAACCGTGGAGACTGGAGATCACGACATTTACGTTACGAGGTGAACGGTGAACGTGTAAGGGGATGAATGTTGAGGTTTGAGGTGGTAGCTGTAGTGCCTGTGGTAAGTTATTTCCGGAGTCAGGGTGGATATTTTCTACATAACATTCATTTTATTTATAAAATGGCGGAGGACAATAATTACAAAACTCACTTTGTGGAGTGGTGTATTTTATTTTACTTATAAATGTTTTTTATTTATAAATGTTATAAATATATACTTAATATATATAGTGTTATAAAAGATGTCTACTGTAAAAATGTTAAAAAAAAGTTACTGTTCTGAGCCATATTTTATTTAAATAATAATTATTTTTGACTAAACTACGCAGAATTCGGAAAAAAAGTTTTTCTTCAAAAAAGTCTAATTCATTAAAAAATAATATTTGCTTGATAATTCAAAGGAATA
>NW_019416687.1:43770-47185 GCF_000390285.2 Anoplophora glabripennis | reverse complement strand
GTAAATGAATGGGGTTTTTTAGACATATTTTTTAAAAGGAAAAAATTTTATCGAAAAAAAAATTATAAGAAAAAATGTCATAGGGGTTGATTATTTCAACCCCTTACAAAAATAGTTCAGGGTTGAAAAAATTTCAAAAAGTGTAGTTTTATTGACAGATAATGTTCACCAAGTTTGGTTTCTTTAGCTTGATGTACGTGGAAGATAAAAAAGAAAAACTATTTTTTTTTGTAATTTTAGGAGGCGCGTAACTTTTCAGGGGAGGGTTTTTTCAAAAAATTTTATACCAAAGACCCCTATTAATTTTCATCGGAGAATCGCGCCTTGAATTTTTTCGGTGTTATTTAGATACACCCTGTATATATAGTGTAATATTATCTGTAAATATTATAAAAAATATATTTTTCTGTGTATTCAAAAAGTAATAAAACATTATTTTTGTATAATTTTGTTTTAATTAAAAAAAACTTATCTCCTACAACAGTATATGTCATCATTACATAAAAGAATTGTATAGGTATTACATATTATTGGTTATATGGGTTATTGCACCAGCGCATTAAATAAGTTTACAAAATAATATAGGTAATGTATTCTTCTTCCACAAAAGTCAATTTGAAAGAGTAGATATTATTATACATTGTGTTTTCAAGTTGAAAGTATGGAAATTATTGCAAATTATTTTGTTAAATTTAAAAAAAAATCAGTTATAAAAGATAACCAATGACGGAAATTACTATTGCTAATGCTAAATTTCATGTCTGTTATACAGAGTAATCATAAAATATGAAAAATTGAGAAAAACATTAAAATTTCAACACACTGTTTCCTACTGTAAATTATTTTTTGGAATTTTTGATTTCTCAGAAGATTTTATTCATAATAAAAGATGCCCAACGCATGACAAAAATTACTTTTAAAATTAGTTGAATTAGTACGTTGCCGATACTCTTTTTGAGCCGCCAGACTATTTTCATTACAGAAACCATAAATATAATGCATGTCGACAAATTCACGATTAGTAAAAGCATGATGGTTCATGGTTGTAAAAAATTCGAATCAAATGCAAAGGCAAGCACAAAGATCACAAGTAAGAAACGTAAGAATTTAAATGATAGCATGCGAAAGTGACAATCATTAGTATCATTATAATGAAACTATCACAAAAGATGTCTACTATGTGAAAATGTTAAAAAAAGTTACTGTTCTGTGCCATACATTATTTACACAATAATTATTTCTGACTATACTACGCAGAATTCGGAAAAAAGTACACATTTTTTCTTCAAAAAAGTCTAATTCATTAAAAGATAATATCATTTGCTTGGTAATTCAAAGGAATACAAAAAATTCGAAAAGTTTCTGTTAAGGGTATTTAGAAAACTATCCTTATTTATAACCGATTTTGATGAAACTTATGATAGTTAAAGACCCTTGTAGTATGATTATTACATACAATTTTCATTCCATTATCTTAATCAGAAAGAAAGTTATTTTAAAAAATATCCAAATGATAAGACCCATTTGGAGGGCCATATCCCAGTAACGGCGCTCCGGAGGATCAATGTTTATAGGAACATTTTTTACTATTTTCGGCTCTACTTTCACTTCCCTAAATTTTGTACCAACTTTCTCAAACACCTTGTATATCAGTTACAATTGCTACAAATCTATTAAAGTATTATTTGCTAAGAGCGACTCGAACAAAAAATAAAAAATAGTGGATATAGAAAATGAAAGAGGCGGAAAGTAGAATATGCTTTCTAAGGAGGCGAAAGATGCGGATCTTTAGATTTTGCAGCATACAAGTAACATTTTATAAAATACATGTGCACATATCTAGCCTCATTTAATCAAATCGGAAAGCAAAGCTAAATTGTATTTTGTACAAATTAACAAAGAATTATTAAATATACATACTTACATATTTTTTCCGTAATATTGGTGTCAAATGCTTTGTTTATATTTCCATGTAAAGCAGTGTAAATATATATTGACCTGAAAGAGGTGGAAAGTAGACTAATATGTTTTCTAATGAGATAAAAGATCTTCAAATTTTACGGTATATGTGCCATAACTTTAAGAAATAAATATCTACGTATATTGACTATCTAGACATATTTATTCAAACTGGATTATTAGTTTTATGCATAAAATGATTGTGACCTTGGAAAGTTCAAATTCTATTTTGTATAAATTAATAATGAATAATTAATTAAATACTGGCACACATTTTATTCATAATATTTATCTCATCAAAGTATATTTTGTTGAAAAAGATTCAATAAAAAAAAGACAATTAAAATTAATAATGAAGAGGCGGATCGCAGTATTAGCGGGTTCTTTAAAGAGGCGAGAGGTAAAAACTAATTTTGCAGTATACACTTTATTTTCGTTTTTTATAAATTTCTGTAATATTCAGTTATCATGAATATCCCAGCAGATGTGACTATTAAAATGTATTTTCTTGAGAACAATTTATGACCAGGTAAAATTTAGTCCAAATAATTCGGTGTATATTGCATATATAACTTCAATTGTTTAAGTTATACTGACCTCATTCAAAATCATATTTATATATCAGTTACAAATCAATTAAAATATTTTTTGCTAAGAGGTTTTGTTTCGAACAGAAACAAAAAATAATGGACATGGACAATGAAAGAGACATATAGTAGAATATGTTTCCTAAGGAAGCCAAATATACGAACCTTCAGATACTGCGGCATACAAATAGCACTTTATAAAATACATGTGCACATATATTGACTATCCAGACCTCATTTTTAATCAAACCGGATTGTTAATTTTATCATTATGTACCTGGGAAGCTAAATTGTATTTTGAACAAATTAACAAGGAATAATTAAATACACATACATATCTTTTCCATAACATTGGTCTCAAACACTGCTTTGCTTGTATTTACTTTATAATCAGTTAAAATTTGATCCATGTAAATCGGTGCAAATTATATATTGTTGTATTTATACCGACCTGAAAGAGGTGGAAATTACAGGTTAATATGTTTTCTAGAGAGGCGAATGATATATATATATATATCGGGCGTTTCACGTCAACGGGCACAGTGGGCTGCCCAGAATAAAAATGCATCAATATTGACGTTCGATGTGTCAAAAGCTTCGTATTTAAAAACTCTATCGAATGCCGTCTGGTGATTTTAAAAAAACATCATGGCGGTTCCAATATGGCGTCCGCAATCATGGAAAATTCTGTTTAATGAGCAATATTGATAGATAAGAAACATAAAAATACTGTATTGTAGACTGAATCACCATATCTATACGTTTTTGGGGTTGCTGATTTCGAATTCAATATTCGTTAAACCCCATCTAGTCACTGTTCGTCCCTAACCTTAAAAATACTTCAAATCGTTGAAATAAAGCGTTTCTAC
>NW_019416687.1:39317-43575 GCF_000390285.2 Anoplophora glabripennis | reverse complement strand
TGGACAATGAAAGAGACATAAAGTAGAATGTTTCCTAAGGAAGCCAAATATACGGACCTTCAGATATTGCGGCATACAAGTACCACTTTATAAAATACATGTGCACATATATTGACTATCCAGGCCTCATTTTTAATCAAACCGGATTAATTTTATTATTATGTACCTGGGAAGCTAGATTGTATTTTGAACAAATTAACAAGGAATAATTAAATACACATACATATCTTTTCCATAATATCGGTCTCAACACTGCTTTGCTTATATTTACTTTATAATCAGTTAAAATTTGGTCCATGTAAATCGGTGCAAATTATATATTATTGTTGTATTTATACCGACCTGGAAGAGGTGGAAAGTACAGGTTAATATGTTTTCTAGAGAGGCGAATGGTATATACATATTTTCAAAGTTTGTAGCATATAAATACCATAACTTTATAAAATAAATTACTATATTATACTCGTATATTATTCTATCTATCTATCTTGTTGACAACGATTTAATAAAAAAAACATTGAAAATTGAAAATGAAAAAGCACATTGTAGTTTTAAAAAGGCGAGAGGTGAATAATTAATTTTGCCGTATATTCTTAATATTTTTTTTATAGATTTCACTTCATCTGCAATATTTATATTTAATTATCGTAAATATCCGAGCAGATGTTACTATTAAAATGTATTTTGTTGAGTAGAATTTATGACCAGGTAAAATTTGGTCCAGGTAATTCGGTGCAGATTACATTCACATTTACATATTGTTTATATAAATACTGATCTCATTCACAATTTTTATACTTATATATCATTTATAGTTCCTACAAATCTATTAAAATATTACTTGCTAAGAATGGCTCGAACCAAAAATAAAAATAACGGACATAGAAAATGAAAGAGGCGGAAAGTAGACTAATATGGTTTCTAAAGAGGCGAAATATACGCATCTTCAAATTTTGCACCATATAAGTATCATAACTTCATGAAATACACTGAGAAAGTGCGCAGGAGAAAATACTTTGCTGACTTTTTTCAGCTTATTTTTAGACTAAACATTTTTGCAACAATAGCATAGCTGGTTTCCCCGTTCAGTAGAATGTACTTTACTGATGTCATTTTACTGTCCGTGTTAAATACTGCCGTGTTTACTGTCATTAAAAGTTACTTTCGTGTTATAGCAAAACAAAAAATTATAAAAAATATTTTTACTGTTATAGTAATTTACATCACTAGGATAGCAAGATTATTGCCTGTGATTGAAAATAAGTTTATATGCCATTGCTGGCTCGCAGATGACGCAAGTGACGCACCGCTTCACCTAAAATTTCCGTTGGGTTGGACAATTTAAAATTATTTTTAATTTTACATTAATTTTATAATTTACGTATATTCTATATTGAAAATATATTGTGTTTGTTTTATACGCAGAAATAAACAGAATAGTTTCGCAGTGAACGCCTTCTAAAGAAAATTGCCTTTGTTGAGCGCGAACATTAACCTCGTACAGCAACAACATAAGTAAGTGACGCGGATCGAAATCAGTTTGAATTTCGCTTCACTGCATAGTGTTGTTTACGGCGATTGTCATGGCAGCGAGGCGGCCAACACGTGGCGGGCGACTGACGCGGAAATTGAAGCAGCATCGTCATCGCCCATCGCCGGCGTTTAAACCGTTTATACGATACGCCGCCATCGCCCAGTGCACGGTTATAACGATTCTTTGTTTGACCTTGAAAATTTGAAACATTTTGCCTGCGGCGCTGTTTTTTTGTCTTTTTAGTCAATCAATTAATACGCTTCATCTATTCTCAGTAGTAGTAGCAGTCAGTATTTTTAGTAGCGTAAGTAGTATTTCTCCTGTCACAGCAAAATTTATTTTATAAAGAAGACGTTCGAGAGTATTTGTATACTCTTGATCCCGTGTTCGCGCGTAAAAATTACGTCACATAGTAGTAGAGCAGGGAACCGTGGAGACTGGAGATCACGACCACGCATTTACGTTACGAGGTGAACGGTGAACGTGTAAGGGGATGAATGCTGAGGTTTTAGGTGGTAGCTGTAGTGCCTGTGATAAGTTATTTCCGGAGTTAGGGTGGATATTTTCTAAATAATATTCATTTTACTTATAAAATGGCGGAGGACAATAATTACAAAACTCACTTAGTGGAGTGGAGTATTTTATTTTACTTATATATATTTTTTTTATAAATGTTATAAATATATACTACTATATTTATATAGTGTTATATTATCTGTAAATATTATAAAAATATATTTTTCTGTGTATTCAAAAAGTAATAAAACATTATTTTTGTATAATTTTGTTTTAATTTAAAACAAACTTGTCACCTACAACAGTATAGGTCATCATTACATAAAAGAATTGTATAGGTATTACATATTATTGGTTATATGGGTTATTGCACCAGCGAATTAAATAAGTTTACAAAATAATATAGGTAATGTATTCTTCCTCCTCATAAGTCAATTAGAAAGAGTAGATATTATTATACAGTGTATTTTCAAGTTGAAAGTATGGGAATTATTGCAAATTATTTTGTTGAATTTAAAAAAAATCAGTCATAAAAGAAAACCAATGACGGAAATTACTATTGCTAATGCTAAATTTCATGTCTGTTGTACAGAGTAATCATAAAATATGAAAAATTAAGAAAAACATTAAAATTTCAACACTTAAATTTCACGCATTGTTACCTACTGTAAATTATTTTTTGGAATTTTTGATTTCTCAGAAGATTTTATTCATAATAATAGATGCCCAACGCATGACGAAAATTACTTTTACTATTGGAATTAGTAGAATTTGTACATTGCCGATACTCTTTTTGAGCCGCTAGACTATTTTCATTACAGAAACCATAACTATAATGCATGTCGACATATTCACGATTAGTAAAAGCATGATGGTTCATAGTTGTAAAAAAATTGAATCAAATGCAAAGTCAAGCACAAAAATCACAAGTAAGAAACGTAAGAATTTAAATGATAGCATGCGAAAGTGACAATCATTAATATCATTATAATGAAACTATCACCATAAAAGATGTCTACTATGTGAAAATGTTAAAAAAAGTTAAGTTAAGCCATACATTATTTACATAATAATTATTTCTGACTATACTACGCAGAATTCGGAAAAAAGTAGACATTTTTTCTTCAAAAAAGTCTAATTCATTAAAAGATAATATCATTTGCTTGGTAATTCAAAGGAATACAAAAAATTCGAAAATTTTCTGTTAAGGGTAATTAGAAAACTATCCTTATTTATAACCGATTTTGATGAAACTTGTGATAGTTAAAGACCCTTATGGTATGATTATTACATAGAATTTTCAATCCATTATCTTAATCAGAAAGTTATTTTAAAAACTATCCAAATGATAAGACCCATTTGGGGGAGTAACGGTGCTCCGGAGGATCAGTGTTTATAGGAACATTTTTTACTATTTTCGGCTCTACTTTCACCTCCCTAAATTTTGTATCAACTTTTTCAAACACCCCGTATATCAGTTACAATAGCTACAAATCTATTAAAACATTATTTGCTAAGAGCGACTCGAATAAAAAATAAATATAATGGATATAGAAAATGAAAGAGGCGGAAAGTAGAATATGTTTTCTAAGGAGGCGAAAGATGCGGATCTTTAGATTTTGCAACATACAAGTAACATTTTATAAAATACATGTGCACATATCTAGCCTCATTTAATCAAACCGGAAAGCAAAGCTAAATTGTATTTTGTACAAATTAACAAAGAATAATTAAATATACATACTTACATATTTTTTCCGTAATATTGGTCTCAACTGCTTTGTTTATATTTCCATGTAAAGCAGTGTAAATTATATATTGACCTGAAAGAGGTGGAAAGTAGACTAATATGTTTTCTAATGAAATAAAAAATCTTCAAATTTTACGGTATATGTGCCATAACTTTAAGAAATAAATATCTATAGTACGATCGTATACGATGCAAAGTAGAGCAAAAAATTGTCGGTCTTTTATCAAAGGAAAATCGTGTCATCATTTTTAGGAGGCGTAAGATGAACGGTTTCAAATTTAAAATGAAATTGAATGTAAAATCTGAAATACCGCCGCATACGCACTGTGTTCTGGTACTAGCTGTAGTCGGCCAGGTGCATCGAGTGTACGAAGTGGTCGGTTATACGTCAAATACTAACCTGGCGAGCTTGATCGTAGAGCAGGGAACAATAAACAGTGGCGCGTACAGAGGTGAAA
>NW_019416687.1:25815-33056 GCF_000390285.2 Anoplophora glabripennis | reverse complement strand
AAATATATATATATATATATATATTTATGTATATGTATATGCTCCATCTGTCGTGCTGACTTTCTACTAAGCCATTCAGTGGCTACTACGGTAGGAAGCGACCTATTTCCAGGCACTTTGTTGCACGACTAGTCGCCTAGAGAGCGAAAACAAATGTTACCTAGTAGAAAACAGCTAGGATCGCTCGTCATCACACAGACTGGTTTGGGACTTATTAGTCCTCATCAGTGTGCCATAGGTGAGACAACCGACGACCGATCCAGCTGTTCTAGTGTCGTATACTCACGATAAAGAGGTACAAAGTACGCGGAGCACCAATGGCTCTATCTGTCGTGCTGACTTCCTACTAAGTCATTCAATGGTTACTACGCTAGGAAGTGACCTGTTTCCAGGCACTTTGTTGCACGACTAGTCGCCTAGAGGGCGAAAACAAGTGTTACCTAGTATAAAACAGCTAGGATTGCTCGTCAGTTTAACCCACCAGACACAGACCGGTTTCGGACTTATTAGTCCTCATCAGTGTGCCATAGGTGAGACAACCGCCGACCGATCCAGCTGTTCTAGTGTCGTATACTCATGATAAAGAGGTACAAATTATGCGGAGCACCAATGGCTCCATCTGTCTTGCTGACTTCCTACTAAGCCATTCAATGGCTACTACGGTAGGAAGCGACCTGTTTCCAGGCACTTTGTTGCACTACTAGTCGCCTAGAGGACGAAAACAAGTATATACATATATATAGAAATGATATTCGTGGCTTTTGTATATATAATTAAAATCTTCTTATTAGTGGGATTAAAGCCTATTTTTTAGATGAAACTCTTTTTTCTACATAAAAGCTTTCGTAATATTTTATTGCTTCTTCAGTTACACTATAAGTTATAGATATAATAATAATAATTTACAANCGTACGATACGTAAAAATCTATTGTTAAAAACATTCATTAACACTATTCCTAAAATATTTATACTAAAATTGTTTAAAATTATTAGCTATTGCTTTACAATTACATTTTAAAACTATATAACCTTAAAAACTTTGCTCAGCCATGTGGCAGCATGGAATTGTAATTGAACCAAAGCCCTAAGAGTTTTTAGTGTGACGTGTACAAAATAATGTGTTTTATTTGAAAAATAATCTTTGAAAAATTTCCCAATCGGGAGCGAGACGTTAGAATTTAATAAAAAATTATTGCCGTGTGTTTTTTATCATTTTGACCAGCGGTCAAACTAGAACCTGATACCTAAGAAAAATAATTCCCAATTAGAAGACAAAAGGTTCAAGAAGTTTTCCATATTATATATATATAGNAACTTTTTTCTATTCTGAGCCACCCCGTATCTCTTACCGTTTCCTAGATACTAATGCCTATCCCATCCTTATCTTGGACATACTGTACATCTATACATACTATACATCAAACTTTGAACAAAATAAGTACACTAATTGATCCTACGGAAAAAAAAAATTATTTATTTTATTTATTCACTATTCGACTTACGTTTATAGCATTACTGTACAAAAATAGTTATTTTTTTGTATTTTTTCCGTACAGTTGAATGGTGTAATCAGTTTTATATCAGTATACTTTTTTGTCTGACGTCAACTTTCGTCAGAAATCCCAATGATACAATTTTTCATAACTTTTCAACCCTCCAAATCAACCCTCCGCCGCCCCTAACTATATATATATATATTGAAATGAAATCAGATATGAGAGAACAAATAAAAATGTAAATCAAAGGTCTATTTAAAAGACAAAGCAGTAAATATGATGGTTTGAAGTGGTTATTATTTATTGTTGTTAGTATTGAATCAGTATTAGGAATCATATTCGTTACCGATATCTAATAAAAGTTAAAATGTTAGAGTATTTATAAATAGTTATAGTATATGGTATAATATTAAGTAGAAAAAAATATTAAAGGTCAAAGAGTGTATATCAATAAATCAATATGTCAAAGAAATGTCAAAAATTTAAAGTGGGATTCACATGGAATCAAGTAGTAAATAGAAAAGTAACATAAGAGTAGATAATGAGAAATATTTTGAAGTGGAATGTAAATGGAGATTGTCAAGAAACTATAATAGGGTATAAGTGTAAAGGTTAAGTGAAGTGAGGTGAGTGAAAAAGAAAAAAAACCGGCAAGTAAAAAGAAAGCAGAACGAGATATGTGAAAAGACCTTAACAGAGGAAAAACCAAAATCGAGGTAGTGGAAAAAAAATTATTATTATTGATTAGTTACAAGAAATTGGAGAGAGAGACGTCAGATATTATAGAAAAATATTAAAAGAATCCGGAAGACAAGTCGAAGCAGCAGAAAGAAAACGAACTATATACATCAGCAGCAGAGAGAAAGCAGAAAGCCAGCAGCCAAGAGAAAGAAAGACGATCACAGGCGAGGTCCAGGAAACAGACAAATAAGAGGCGCAGAGGAGCAGCATCAGTGGCAGGTTACAAGAAAATTAATCAGAAAACGGTGTAGCAGTTAGTGTCCAAGCACCTACTGAAACAAGAAAGGAAAGGAAAGGAAACAAATAAAAACCGGTATATAAAAAGAAAAGGTACCTTTCTTTCTTTTAATTGTCGTATAAAATTTGTGCACAGACTAACAGTAAAATTCGTTTAAAAAAACTCGCTATAGTTAGGTGAAAACAAATTTAAGTCAGTGATATATATCAAGCATTATCAAAATATTTGGCCATTTATTTAAATTTATAGATCATAAGATTAGATATAAAGAGGAACACATTAAAACAAGAAATTACACGAGTAAATAGAAATTAAGTCCAAAAAGGCAACCAGTAATACAGATCGAAATAAATTCTTGTTTTAAGTGGTCAAAACATTGTAAGAACTTCAAAATATTTGACAATTTGTGTGACATTTCTCATTTGAAACATTGATAGACCATATTAAATACCAGATTGATATTAATAAATTAATTTAAACATCTATTGTTTTTGAGTTGTTAGTTTGCATGGTTTTTTGGAAGAATACTAGTTTCAATTGAACCAACTCCTGAGCAGGGTCTACAGCTAGCAGGGCAAAGTATACAACCAACACTACACTAAAAAGTAAAATTACAGGTTACACTAAAACTTAATTTAAAATTAATTTGGCGCTCATATAACCACATAAGAAAAAGTATCACATAACTTCACCATAACAATATATATATATATATATATATATATAAACCAAATTTCTTTCTTAGACGGGGATGCAGCCAAGGATAAAAAAAATTACACTCTTTTAAATTTTCAAGCTTTCGAAACTATATTTTGTTTCTTCATCAGGAAAAAACTACAATAGGATACAAGTTAAAATTTTCTTATAAAATAGTCAATTAAAAATTACTTACTATGCGAGAATTACATTGAAGTTAGCCAACATAATAGGCACACCTACAGCGGACATAGGTCGTCAATACAAATAATTAAAAACATCACAGGTTTAAAAACGGAGAATTGTACAAATATCAAAATTTTTAAAATTCATAACTACGGTAGACTAGAGCCGAAATCAAACAAAATGAACAATGTCGTCTGTCTTTTAGGTACGAATATCAGATAAGGAGGAAAAAAGTAAAAAAATATTAAAGTTTTTGTTCCCTTAATACTTATACGGAGAACGGGAAAACTCTACCAAAAATTTTTAAACTGTTAATTAGTATTATTATTTTAAACAAAAATAACAAAGGTCACATACCACTATACAGGGTGTCGCCTGAAAGGCTGTCCCTGCTATTAAAATATTGATTTAATAAAAAAGTATAAATTACGCTCGATATCGGTCATTGCATTGGATTGCTTTCCCTTGCAATATGACACATCTCTAAAAATTGTCTTTTTTTATGGTTTGTTTCTGAATCTAATACTGAAATTTCGTCATAATTCATACTATGTCCAGAGGATAAACAATGATTTGCCAACATGCAACTGTGTTTATTCAGTCGTATGTCACTTTTATGTGCTGTAACTCTATCTTTTAGTTTTTGTTTTGTTCGACCTATATATTTCAAATCACAATCCATACATGGGATGCAATAAACTACACTGGACCGCTGCAATAGAAGATCTTTATCTTTCAATTTAGTGAACAGATTATTTACCGTTAAATGATTTTTAAAAGCCAACTTGACAGCACATTGTCCAGACAAACATTTTTTTTAATTTGGAAGAAACAGCACCTAAATGTGGTACTGAAAAATATTATTTCTAGAAGTTTGACCTATGTATAACTTACTACAATTTAAATAATTTATTTTATAAATTACATTAGATCTATTTTCGATTTTTACTTTATCATTAACGTTTGAGAATAGATTTCTTACTGTTTTTATTGTTTTATTTGCAATTGTAAAATTACTTTCTTGTTTTAAAACATTTTTAATTTTTGGTATTAATTCTTTTAAATATGGAAATAATTTATATTTTTTAATACTAGAATTTAATATATGTTCATTATTTAATATATTGTTTTGATTATCATTATTAATTATGTTATTTGATCTTCTAATTGAAAAAAGGAGTTTATTAATTAGTTCTTTTTGGTTAAGAATTTTCGAGAAATAATGTTTTTAATTTTACTATACTTACTTGTTTTAATGTTGTTAATACCAAGTACTAAATTTATTTTTGTTTTTTGGGAGTAATAAGAATAGTAATTCATATATCTACCAGAATTCGTAGGTTTCGTATACCAATCAAGTTTAATTTTATTTTCTGGAGTTTTAATAACTTTGGTATCTAAAAAGGGTATACTATTATTGTTTTCAGTCTTTAAAGTAAATTTTATATATTGATTATAATTGTTAAATGTTTCTAAAATTTCGTTTTGTGAACCTTCTGGAATAGAACATATGATGGCATCTACATATTTTTTTAAAAAAGGTAGTTCAAAAGATAATTTTGGAATGCAAGTTTTAAGAAGATCGTCCATAACATATTGGGCAAGAATTGGAGAAATATTAGAGCCCAAAATTTGTTTATATGTTGTATTATTTAATGAAAAAATGTGTTATCGAAAATAAATCTTAAAATCATTATGAAATTTTCTTTTTTTATATTACAATGATTACTAATTGTATTCCATTGTTTTTCAATTATATATATTGTAATATCTAATGGAATATTTGTAAAAAGTGATACTACATCTAGACTGATAATGACAGTTATTTGGAAGTTGAAAATCATTAAAATTCTCTGAAAAAGTGAAAAAATTTTTTGTAAAATAAAGATTATTGGAATTATAAGAATTTGTTAAAATTTTTGTTATAAATTGTGAAAATTTACTGGTAGGTGCATCAATAGAAGAAATAATTGGTCTAAGAGTTAAAATTGGTTTATGGATTTTTGGTAAACCATAAAATCTTGGACATATTATAGATAGTTAGATTTTTAGCAGTGTTTTCTTCTATTTCTTTGCTATATGTTAGTTGGCTGATTATTTTATTAGCTTTTTGTTGAATAGTTGATGTAGGATCCCCTATCAATTTAGTATAATATGTTTCATTTTGTAACATATTATTAGCTAGTTCATTATATTGATTTTTATACATAACAACTGTAACGTTTCCTTTATCAGAATTTGTAATAATTATTTCTTGATGTTCTTTTAAAAAATTGTTTAGTTACTTTATACTAGTAACTAATTTCTAAATTGTGTGTAGGAAAATGATTTAAAAAATTTGTAATTATGTTAGTCATTTGACAAAGAAGAATATTTTTTCTTTCGTTATGTATTTCACTAAGAGAAGATTCAACATCAGCTAAAAGATGTTTTACAGAAATGTCATTTTTATTAGGTGGTAAACTAAATTTTGGACCAAGAGAAAGAATATTTATCGTTTCTTTAGGAATATTAACAGTAGTATTTTTAAACCATTTAGGATTTATTATAATATTTATTTTATTATCATTTTTTAATTTTTCTAATTTACAAATATTAGTATCTTTTATTTTATTAAATTCTTTATCAAAATGTTTATTTTGTCTATGTTTAAATTCAATACAAATCAATATTCAGTGTATCCCACCGGGAATCGCCGCGATCGATATCTGGAAAAGTACTTATTTGAAAAATTTGAAAATTAGGCAACTTATCAAAATCAGTGGGGGAAACACAACTAAAATATTTTCAAGGTCATAGCACTTCCGGTTATACCGGAAGTCGACGCCATCTTCGTTATTTTAAATGGAACACCTATATATGTTTGCATTTTTGGATTCTACTTGAAATTCTGTATTTTATTCCAGCAACTAGATATCAATTTGAGATTCGGTATGTGAGTAGAACACGTATGGAACAAACTTCCAAAATATCCATAAATTATAAAATATGATACCGAGTGTTTAATTTTCGACTATACATTTTGATAACTTCAAAGAGTTATAACTTTGTTAACTTAAATGGAACATCCTGTATTTTTTTGGCCTATCTTGTGCAGAAATTAATTATCTTTCACGTGATGTAGGCATTGTAGGGACTGTGGTTACTAATTTTAGAGATAATTGCAATTTTTACTTTTATTTTTCAATTTTCACGTTAACTTAATTTTACCAAGGGGTCTATGAGTAGGAACAATTGTTATTGACAATCAAACTATTAAACAACGAGTTGTCAAAGTGTGTAGTAAAATTTTAGTAATGAGAATTATTTTAATTTGTTTATTAGGTTTACGGACAATGTAACAAAGCAATAGCAAGAACGTGATACATTTGCAACGCGATATCCAGGCCAAGTAACTGAAATCTTTAAAAGTAAAATGTGTGGAACAAAAGTAAGCACAAAAATAAAATCCTTGATGTTTTGTTTAATCATTGTTACCATTTAAATTTACTCAAATAAAATAATAAGTAAAAAAAAAGCGTTTGTAAAACATGCGTTTGCTGTTATTCTAACCCCACATTTTAAGAATTATTTTCACGTACTTATAAATAAAAGTAAACAATTTTATATGTAGGACTAAGCAAGTAAATGTTATAAGAATATTTACATGTGGAATTATATATAAAAAAGTTAATATTTTCGTAGATTTCAGTACCTAAAACCTTGATGGTTTGATCGTTTTTTGCACCTGTTTATTCGTTTTACTGCGGCGTCTTTGAAAATACTCAGGTGGCATGACATAACATTCCTATTATTTGATAAGCTTTAGATTATTCAGTTATTAAATGTTTGAAATTATTTGTCTTTGCGGAAAACACTATTTAAAGAATATGGGGCCCTTAA